>NC_074667.1:10390736-10690736 GCF_029448725.1 Salvelinus fontinalis
GTAGCCTTTACTGCTATAGCCCATAGAAGCGCATTGAATATAGCACATTTGTACAAAACAGACAATCCAAAAAATAAATAATAAGGAATAAGATGTTGAAGTGTCTGTCCTATATCTGAGAGATATAAGAACTCAGAGATTTTGTTTTTTACCCATGTTTGGTCACGTTATTCTGTTCACGGATCTTCTCATTTGTAGAAAAAGACTGCTTTCACACGCCCCATGTTATGGAATAAGCACAAACTTTATATCAGCAGAAAGAGGGGATTGAGCTAAAGCCACAACGGTACGTCTGTATCTTAAACACACGGGGAGCTCTTCAATATTCAAAATGACGTCACCGTGTGATGCAGGGATGTGTCATTCGACTCATTCAGATGAAGGACATCCTCTCCGAGGATTCTCTCTGTTCCTGTCAGACATCCAGCCAGGACTGCTTCCCCACTTCCCACCCCCCAAAGGGACACTCCTTGCCCTGGATGATGACATTGCAGTGTCTCCCTCCGCCCCGTCCGCCCTGTCTGTGTGACAAGTCTCGCCCACGCGGGCGCACCGGTCTTAATAATTGATTGCGTCTCGGGCTGCAATGTGCAGAAATGTGCTACTGTAGGTGGTTCCTGGGTGCACTTTTGTGCTGAGGCATCCATTTCTGACACGAGCCCACTCTCCATAGCCCTGGGAGACCTTGGGTTCCGGCTGGTGAGGAATGAGTGAGTCACTCAGTGAGTGAGTCACTCAAGAAATGCAGTTTCCATTTTTTTGTAAGGTTAAAGGAGAAACCAGCTGACTGTGGAGGACACGGAATGGAGGGTGAGACGTGGTTGTAGTTTAAAGAGCTGTACAAAGTGGCTTCTACACTGCAATGTGAGAAACTTTCAGATTATTGCTATTGGGCAGTGTGTATCCTGAAAACTGTGACACTCGAGGACCCTTGATGATCCTTGACACCATTTTGGGCTTTTGGGGTCAATATGAGGTCAATCCTTCACAGTTTCCTCTGAAGTCACTTAACATCTTAAGTGCCAAGGCTGATGGAAAAGTTAGAAACATCAATTCCCCCCCTTCATCCACTACACCCCCCCTCTCCTCCTCTTCCATTTCCCCCTCTTCCCCCCTCCTCCTCTTCTCCAAAGCTTTATTTTGCAGCAGCCCGTCAGGTCATGTGTGGAGAATGAGTGGAGAGAGGGATGCAGTAGAGGAGTGACTCAGCAGGGGATGAGTAGAGGGCTTCACTTGTTCTCAGCTGGCCATGGATAAGAGGATTAGCGTCGTTCAGTATCATCGCAGTGTGTCCTCTACCTCTCCCCCTCTTTTTCTCGTGCTACCGCTCTCCAGCTTCACCCTCGCTTTTTCCTTGCTCTCCTGAATAATGTTCTCTTATCTCTCTTTCCCATTTATCATCCTCTCTCTCTGCCTATCCTGGTTCTACATTGATCCCCTCTCTCTGCCTCTCTCTCTCTCTCTCTCTCTCTCTCTCTCTCTCTCTCTCTCTCTCTCTCTCTCTCTCTCTCTCTCTCTCTCTCTCTCTCTCTCTCTCTCTCTCTCTCTCTCTCTCTCTCTCTCTCTCTCTCTCTCTCTCTCTCTCTCTCTCTCTCTGCCTATCCTGGTTCTACATTCATCCTCTCTCTGCCTATCCTGGTTCTTCATTCATCTTCTCTCTCTCTGCCGGCTCTCTTTTTCTCAATCCTCTCTCCCTCTTTATCTTCCCCCTCTGTCTTTCTAATGCATTCCCTCTTCTCCCAACCTCTCTCTGCCCCCTCTCTTTTCCTCTGTATCTTTCCACTCCTTTCCCAGCCACACCCTCCCTCTCGCTCTCTCTGGCTGTCCTTTCTATCTCACCCTCTCTCTCTCTCTACATTCCTCCTCCCACCTCTCTCTTTCCATCCTTTGTCTCTAGCTCTGGGACAGCAGCTTAACTCTGATCAAAAGACAGTCTTTGTGGATTAACCTTGAATTATTAAAGCCTCAATAGATTGGTCAGGAAGTCTCAGATGCACTTCACTGGTGGTCTTTCTTTCTAGTAGTCTTCAAAGGAAAGGGCAAGAGCCCAGGAAAACAATGACTTCAAAATGTTGGTGGTGACATCCTGAAGGGTGAAATTAAATCTACCTCAAACTCAACTGTTTAATAAAGCATTTGTGACAGATGAAGCGCATACAAAATAACTGTCATTTATTTGACGTTTACGTGTCATAAGAGATTATTATATCTGTGTGTTTCACTTTTGCATTGCTGTGTGGTTGTCGTTTGAACTCTTTGCTTCTGCTGCTGGCATAAGCTCACCCATCTCTGGTCTGGTCCCCCTCTCTGTTTCCTTCAGACAAATCCACTTTTCAGCACGACAATAACCTAAAACGCAAGGCCAAATATACACTGGAGTTGCTTACCAAGACGACATTGAATGTTCTTGAGTGGCCAAGTTACAGTTTTGACTTAAATGGCCTTAAAAATATATGGCTTGACTTTAATACATTTTTTTTTAAAGAATAATGGGCAAATATTGTACAATCCAGGTTTACAAAACTCTCGCAGACTTACTCTAAAAGAAACAACTGTATTGCTGTCAAAGGGGATTCTCATATGTATTGACTCGGGGTTGAATACTTATCGAATCAAAATATATCAGTTTATATTTATTTTTATTATTTTTATTACACAGTATTTTGTGTAGATCGTTGACCCAAAAAAATGACAATTAAATCAATGTTAATCCCACTTTACAACACAACAAAATGTGGAAAAAGTAAAGGGATGTGAATGCTTTCTGAAGGAGCTATATATGAGGTCATATGTGTTCTTCCTGTTCACGCCTGTGCTTGTTAATGTTTGGGTTCATGCTACAGTCATGGGCGGGTCCACCTCTCTGTTTCCTCCGTTACAGGACTGATCAGCTGTATTCGATTATTTTGTTTTAAACGGAACGTGTTCATGTTGCGATCGTCCCCTGAACATCCTGCGGTCTTGTCTCCCTCTGTTCTCTCCAGTACAGGATTGGCCAGCTATATATGATCAGCAAGCACAGCCATGAGCAGAGTGACCGCGGTGAGGGGGTGGAGGTGGTCCAGAATGAACCGTTTGAGGACCCCGCCCACGGTCAGGGCCAGTTCACCGAGAAACGTGTCTACCTCAACAGGTGAGTGAGTGACCATCATCCACCCATGTTAAAGGTACAATCTGGGATCTGTCCAATGGTTGTACACTAAAACAAGATGCGGGGCTGCTGTTTTACTGAGTATAAAATCCCAGATTGTAGCTTTAACTCTTCCACTTTTACAAGTGGACATTATTTATAGGTTTAGTGCACTATATAGGGAATAGGGTGCCTTTTTGAACGCAGGCAAAGTGTTGTTCCTCACACACTCGACGCTTCGCATGGCAGACTGCTGCTGTCATGTTGCCCCGAGTTACTTCGCCCTCACAGCTGTGCAACACACAATACTCCACCCCCTCACGTCTTGGCTCTCAGCCGTGTGTGTGTGTGACCTCTCCCAGCGCATCGCTGAGCATCCAAGGACAGAAACTTCCCAAGTCGGCAATATCTAGAGAGAGAGGGACAGAGATAGCTAGATTTCATCACAAATGCCTGCGTCAGCGATCGGGATGCCCGGGACCTAAAGGTGCTGAGTCAGCAGGGTCTGCCCTGCCGTACCGCTAATCCTTGAGAGAGAGAGACGGAGAGAGAACAGGGGAACAGTAAGGGAACAGAGGGACACAGAGGAGAGAGTGAATGGGAAGGAGAGAGAGAGAGAGAGAGAGAGAGAGAGAGAGAGAGAGAGAGAGAGAGAGAGAGAGAGAGAGAGAGAGAGAGAGAGAGAGAGAGAGAGAGAGAGAGAGAGAGAGAGAGAGAGAGAGAGAGAGAGAGAGAGAGAGAGAGAGAGAGAGAGAGAGAGAGAGAGAGAGAGAGAGAGAGAGAGAGAGAGAGAGAGAGAGAGAGAGAGAGAGAGAGAGCAAAAGAGGGAAAGAGAGACAGGCATATCCAGAAGGAGACATATTTTAACATTATCAAAAAAACCTGCTGCAGGCTCTTCAAAACAACACATCTTGGATCAGGTCTTATCACACTCTGTCCCACTTGAATCTGTCATGGCATACATGATGTTTTGTTTGAATAAGGACTGGCTATATAATAACAAATGTCACTACCCAACTCCCATTAGGGAAAATGTCACCATTCATTATTGTAAGAGAAGATGTGGACACAGTTCATCAGAGGACACAGTATGACGATGAGGGAATTATGTAGTGAGGTTGAGCAACAGCAGGGACACTGTGTGTTTTTGAGAGTGTGTGTGTTTGTGTGCATATGTTAACTCGCCACTCGTTGTGCAACCACGGCTACAGTCACCTAAGCCCCTACCACCTCTTAAACACACTCCCGCTGCTCTAGTTCTTCACAGCAGATGGGTGCCTCTCAGCCATGTGTGTGTGTGTGTGTGTGTGTGTGTGTGTGTGTGTGTGTGTGTGTGTGTGTGTGTGTGTGTGTGTCCAGCTGACTACTACAAGTACAACCTCTCCATAAACATCCATCTCAGGTTTAGTGAACCTGGTGTCTGCCTTATGTAAGGAGGGAGAGAGAGGAGGAAAGAAAGAGAGAGGGAGACTACTCCGAGACACAGTGAATCCGCCAGCTCTTCTCAACCTTCCGTGTAAACCAAGGCCTTTCTGTCATGAAAATATAAATGTCATGAAAATAATTTAAGATGAGAATAACGTTGCAAATGGAATAGAAGACATTTAGTTTAGGGCCAGTTATGTATCGTGCGTCACAACAGAACAGGACAAATATGATTTATTTAATAAAAAATACATTGGCCCTAATATTCCAAAGCAAGCAGGAAATTGAAGCCAGTGAGCATTGTGTCATGGTCCCCAGCACTCAATCACCTTTCTGATTCGCTAGATTATTGTTCTAGTGCTGTTCTGGCATGAATAGCTTGAATAACCTCTGAACTTTCAAAAAGTTTCAAGAAGTTCCTTTCCTGAGGATGGCTCACCTCTCACAGTTCTGGGTGACTTTAACCTCCCCACGTCTACCTTTGACTCATTCCTCTCTGCCTCCTTCTTTCCACTCCTCTCCTCTTTTGACCTCACCCTCTCACCTTCCCCCCCTACTCACAAGGCAGGCAATACGCTTGACCTCATCTTTACTAGATGCTGTTCTTCCACTAATCTCATTGCAACTCCCCTCCAAGTCTCCGACCACTACCTTGTATCTTTTTCCCTCTCGCTCTCATCCAACACTTCCCACACTGCCCCTACTCGGATGGTATCGCGCCGTCCCAACCTTCGCTCTCTCTCCCCCGCTACTCTCTCCTCTTCCATCCTATCATCTCTTCCCTCTGCTCAAACCTTCTCCAACCTATCTCCTGATTCTGCCTCCTCAACCCTCCTCTCCTCCCTTTCTGCATCCTTTGACTCTCTATGTCCCCTATCCTCCAGGCCGGCTCGGTCCTCCCCTCCTGCTCCGTGGCTCGACGACTCATTGCGAGCTCACAGAACAGGGCTCCGGGCAGCCGAGCGGAAATGGAGGAAAACTCGCCTCCCTGCGGACCTGGCATCCTTTCACTCCCTCCTCTCTACATTCTCCTCTTCTGTCTCTGCTGCTAAAGCCAATTTCTACCACTCTAAATTCCAAGCATCTGCCTCTAACCCTAGGAAGCTCTTTGCCACCTTCTCCTCCCTCCTGAATCCTCCTCCCCCTCCTCCCCCCTCCTCCCTCTCTGCTGATGACTTCGTCAACCATTTTGAAAAGAAGGTCGACGACATCCGATCCTCGTTTGCTAAGTCAAACGACACCGCTGGTTCTGCTCACACTGCCCTACCCTGTGCTTTGACCTCTTTCTCCCCTCTCTCTCCAGATGAAATCTCGCGTCTTGTGACGGCCGGCCGCCCAACAACCTGCCCGCTTGACCCTATCCCCTCCTCTCTTCTCCAGACCATTTCCGGAGTCCTTCTCCCTTACCTCACCTCGCTCATCAACTCATCCTTGACCGCTGGCTACGTCCCTTCCGTCTTCAAGAGAGCGAGAGTTGCACCCCTTCTGAAAAAACCTACACTCGATCCCTC
Organism: Salvelinus fontinalis; assembly: GCF_029448725.1. Taxonomy (NCBI): domain Eukaryota; kingdom Metazoa; phylum Chordata; class Actinopteri; order Salmoniformes; family Salmonidae; genus Salvelinus; species Salvelinus fontinalis. Next base: position 10,396,803 of record NC_074667.1, read on the forward strand.
CGATGTCAACAACTACAGACCAGTATCCCTTCTTTCTTTTCTCTCCAAAACTCTTGAACGTGCCGTCCTTGGCCAGCTCTCCTGCTATCTCTCTCAGAATGACCTTCTTGATCCAAATCAGTCAGGTTTCAAGACTAGTCATTCAACTGAGACTGCTCTTCTCTGTGTCACGGAGGCGCTCCGCACTGCTAAAGCTAACTCTCTCTCCTCTGCTCTCATCCTTCTAGACCTTTGATACTGTGAACCATCAGATCCTCCTCTCCACCCTCTCCGAGCTGGGCATCTCCGGCGCGGCCCACGCTTGGATTGCGTCCTACCTGACAGGTCGCTCCTACCAGGTGGCGTGGCGAGAATCTGTCTCCGCACCACGTGCTCTCACCACTGGTGTACCCCAGGGCTCTGTTCTAGGCCCTCTCCTATTCTCGCTATACACCAAGTCACTTGGCTCTGTCATATCCTCACATGGTCTCTCCTATCATTGCTATGCAGACGACACACAATTAATCTTCTCCTTTCCCCCCTCTGATAACCAGGTGGTGAATCGCATCTCTGCATGTCTGGCAGACATATCAGTGTGGATGACGGATCACCACCTCAAGCTGAACCTCGGCAAGACGGAGCTGCTCTTCCTCCCGGGGAAGGACTGCCCGTTCCATGATCTCGCCATCACGGTTGACAACTCCATTGTGTCCTCCTCCCAGAGTGCTAAGAACCTTGGCGTGATCCTGGACAACACCCTGTCGTTCTCAACTAACATCAAGGCGGTGACCCGTTCCTGTAGGTTCATGCTCTACAACATTCGCAGAGTACGACCCTGCCTCACGCAGGAAGCGGCGCAGGTCCTAATCCAGGCACTTGTCATCTCCCGTCTGGATTACTGCAACTCGCTGTTGGCTGGGCTCCCTGCCTGTGCCATTAAACCCCTACAACTCATCCAGAACGCCGCAGCCCGTCTGGTGTTCAACTTTCCCAAGTTCTCTCACGTCACCCCGCTCCTCCGCTCTCTCCACTGGCTTCCAGTTGAAGCTCGCATCCGCTACAAGACCATGGTGCTTGCCTACGGAGCTGTGAGGGGAACGGTACCTCCGTACCTTCAGGCTCTGATCAGGCCCTACACCCAAACAAGGGCACTGCGTTCATCCACCTCTGGCCTGCTCGCCTCCCTACCTCTGAGGAAGTACAGTTCCCGCTCAGCCCAGTCAAAACTGTTCGCTGCTCTGGCACCCCAATGGTGGAACAAACTCCCTCACGACGCCAGGTCAGCGGAGTCAATCACCACCTTCCGGAGACACCTGAAACCCCACCTCTTTAAGGAATACCTAGGATAGGATAAAGTAATCCTTCTAACCCCCCCCCCCCCTAAAAGATTTAGATGCACTATTGTAAAGTGGTTGTTCCACTGGATATCATAAGGTGAATGCACCAATTTGTAAGTCGCTCTGGATAAGAGCGTCTGCTAAATGACTTAAATGTAATGTAAATGTAACTTAAACATTCATTAGGAATTCATTATTTCAATGGTCTTCATTACACATCGACTCGGATGGTTTATTTTGTGATGGAATAAAGTGGGGCTACTTTGCGGACACGCAAACACCACACACAAACACACACACACACACACACATACTAGTCCACACTTTCAGAACTGTAGCGCAGATGACTGGTTTCTCTGCCAGAGTCTGTTATTACTGTGGGAATTTGTGAGGTGTGAAAAGTGTGGGATGGAGAAACCTTACCACCGCCTACAGAGCTTGGCGGGTGCAGTGTGAAGTGCCATAGTGTGCCAATGCGCACCACAGTGTATCAATGCGTGCCACAGTGTGTCAATGCGTACCACAGTATGTCAATGCGTACCACAGTGTATCAATGCGTGCCACAGTGTGTCAATGCGTGCCACAGTGTGTCAATGCGTGCCACAGTGTGTCAATGCGCGCCACAGTGTGTCAATGCGCGCCACAGTGTGTCAATGCGCGCCACAGTGTGTCAATGCGCGCCACAGTGTGTCAATGCGCGCCACAGTGTGTCAATACGCGCCACAGTGTGTCAATGCGCGCCACAGTGTGTCAATGCGCGCCACAGTGTGTCAATGCGCGCCACAGTGTGTCAATGCGCGCCACAGTGTGTCAATGCGCGCCACAGTGTGTCAATGCGCGCCACAGTGTGTCAATGCGCGCCACAGTGTGTCAATGCGTACCAATGTGTTGACGAGCATGAAGGATTGTTTAAAAGAAGAATGAGAGACATTGAGCAGATGGAGGAGTGTCTGTCATTTGCTTTTGGGGGATAGGTTGTCAAAACTTGGCCTGTCAACATTATCACAATGTTTCTTTGGCGTATCGGTTTATTTTTATATCAGCTGTCACCATGTGTTCACAGTCATGTAGCTAACTTCTTTATCAATGTGTGATCAAAGAAAATTGAATATCTAGACTTTTATCAGAAATTAAAGGCTTACATGCACGCGCGCACACACACCAATCTCTATGCTACACTGCAGACACACACACCTTTATATGCACTGTTACACTCACTAGAGCCTTTGAGTAAATGTCCCTTCAGCTTTCTCTGCCACGGCTAGTGTGCTTCTGTTTCGTTGCACCTGTGTGTAGAAGAGCTCTCAACCTCTCCAACAAAACCATGGCGTTGTAATCAAAACCACAAACCCACTGAGGTCGTGTTGCGAGGCTATAGATGGCTCTTTTAAGTGCTGCTCTCTCTTATCTTTTTCAATCTTCTTTGTTTCATTTTCAAGTTTATTTTTATACCGCCTTCAATGGATAGGGCTTTTAAACATGCCCACTCACCTTGAGAAAGAAAGGAGGGAGGGAGGGAGGGAGGGAGGGAGGGAGGGAGGGAGGGAGAAAAACGACTCAAGCTTTAGAAATTATTAATCAGACCAATTACTCAGACATGATGTATCTCTCTCTCTCCATCTCTTTCTTTTTCTCTCGCTCTCTCTCTCTCTGTCTCTCTCTCTGTCTCTTCTCTCTCACCCTCTCTCTTTTTACAGTAAATTGCCCAGCTGGGCTCGAGCAGTGGTGCCCAACATCTTCTACGTAACAGAGAAGGCCTGGAACTACTACCCCTATACCATAACAGGTGAGCACACACAGACACACACACACACACACACACACACACACACACACACACACACACACACACACACACACACACACACACACACACCGATGTGTTATTGTAGAACCTGGATCCATTCATACCAGGCACCACAGACGGTTGTGTGCGGTCAGAAATGAGCTCTGACCACGTATCGACCGTAACCCTAGCGGAGAAGTACCAGGCTAACCTCAACCTAATCTGGTTACTGTGACACAGCTCATAGCATAGCCAGGCGAGCTGAGTCACGTTATGCTATAGTGCACACAGCTAACCAAAAAAAAACGTTCCGAGAACATTCTGGCAACATTTCTGTCTGGTTATGTAAGACTATCAGTTCAGTCAGCATCAGTTCCCAGAAATGTTTCTTCAAAAGTCAATGGGAAATGTTCAGCGGCATTCTGGATGTGTGAGCTGTGTTGTTTCTTGTGTCATGTTGTGCTCCTTCACGTTTGTATCCCATCGTAACCGGTTTCTGTTTCTTCTGTGTTGTTGCGTTATTGAAGCCCTAACTGTGGTGTGTTTTCTCCCCTCGGCTCCCACGCGTCCCTCTGGGCCTGCCCCTGTAGAGTACACCGTAAGTATCTCTTCCTTTTATTGATCACAGAGTTGTGATGAGAGCCACCGCAGTTCAATAATGTACAGGGTGTCAGGATGCATTTAATGCAGCCACATGGAAGGACCAGGAAAGAACGTCACATCTCTCTCTAACCATTTTCTTCTGCTTCACTGGTTGTTTTAGTTAGACGTTACGTAAGGAGTCAGTGTTTTGGGATATGTGTATATAGAAGGCTTGGGTTGTGTTGTTTTCTTTTTGCAAATGTATTGTGTCATTTTTGGATTTATAGAAAATGTAAGTGGCTTTGTTAGAATGAAGCTTCCCCCTATGGAGACATTAGTATGGCTCTCCATAGCAACAGGTTAGCGTCAGTGTGTGTGCGCGCTTGTGCATTTCCGTGTGCGTCTTCTGAATTGCAGCTCTCTTCATGGCGGTGTATGTCTGTAGCTAGGCATGCACTCTCCAGAGATAAAGACATATCCATTCCCTTGTTTCGCTCACGAGAAGCGTCATACATTTTTACTGCCCTAAGGATTCAACTGCCTTTGAGGTGTCAAGTGATGTCCATTTGCTTTGCTTTGCTGCCATAGCCAGAGCTTTCTTAAATACTTTTCTCCGGAGCTTTCTTAAATACTTTTGACTTGGTATTAAATGCTTTTAAAGCTACAGTGTGTCACTTTTTGGGCGACCCGACCAAATTCACATAGAAATGTGAGTTATAGATCTGTCATTCTCATTGAAAGCAAGTCTAAGTAGCGGTGCTTGTTTTGTCACATAAACTGAAATTAGGCTAACTATTGGAATTTTAGCAGCCAGGAAATGGTGGAGCGATTTCTGCCTAGTTCATCTTTAAGTAACGTATTTTCACCTGTCCATATCTTTTTGAGGTTTAGGTATCCTCTATTTGTGTGGGTGGGTTTGCTGTTGTGTTTATTCATGACTCTATACAACTATTAGCTGTTAATGATGCTTATAGCAAGTCTTATAATGTGTTAGAAGGCATCATAATAACCGATGCAAGCAGTAGAATCAGATTTAAAAAACGGATACAACAAACCTTATGGAACAGGGGGAACTGTGAATCAACAGAAACATGCATACACACACACATGATAACATACGCACTATACACACACGTACACATGGACTTTGTGTTGTAGATATGTGGTAGTGGAGTATGGGCCGGGGGGCACACACTTAGTGTGTTGTGAATTCTGTAATGAACGTGTTTGTAATGTTTTCTTTAAATTGTATAACTGCCTTCATTTTGCCGGACCCCAGGAAGAGTGGCTGCTGCCTTGGGGATCCATAATATATACAAATACAAATAATGCTTTATACACTGGTAGTTCACAGCAAGTGTTTCCAAGAACTCTTTACAACCAACATCAGTCTCAACGTCGTTATCAAAACATTACTGTAGCAGTGTTTTATGTCAAAGGGTTCAAGATTGATGACGGTCTTGGAAACCTGCCGGTGGGTGCCCCCTGTAACAGACTGTCTGAAACTTCTAAAGCATTTGAGCTGTGGCATTTTGAAATTCTCCGAAAGTGATAAATGCCACCACCGTGAGTCATATGGCTTTATATAGAGAGGAGCAGCAGGAGCGGATTGAGGAGAGGAGGAGGGGTGAGGAGGGAAAGGGGGATGAGGGGGAGACATGGCTTTGACAGTGACAGAGTTTCGGGCTTGATAAAAGGCTGTGTGTGAGTCATAGGAGGGGTACATGCACGCACGCGCGCACACACACGCGCGACGCAGACACACACAGATCACACTCGGACACAGACACGAGCACATGGACATGCATACAGAGCACACTCCCATTCATTCATCTCCCCTTTCTGAACAAAGCACCAAACACATCAGTTGGTGGGGATACTGGTACAAGAAGTCTAGAGACTAAATGTCTCGATGACACACAAACAATTATACAACTAAACACCAGTTTCAGGTGACAGACGTTGTTTTCCCACCATTTTCAAATGTCTCACCTGATACGTCTCATCTGTTTTTGTTTCGCAGTGTTCTTTCTTGCCCAAGTTCTCCATTCACATAGAGACGAAATACGAGGACAACAAAGGCAGCAATGACAACGTGAGTAAAGACCGTGTGTGCGTGTGTGTGTGTGTGTGTGTGTGTGTGTGTGTGTGTGTGTGTGTGTGTGTGTGTGTGTGTGTGTGTGTGTGTGTGTGTGTGTGTGTGTGTGTGTGTGTGTGTGTGTGTTGCACTGAGGCCTTCAGTATGATAAAGTAATTCCATAATAGGGGCCTTATGACCCCCTCAGTGTCTGCCAAGTGCAGCTCTGCTAATTGAAGAGCCCATTTCATTTATACTCTGGCCTTCTCTCTCTCCCTCTCTCCCAATTCACAAACTCGTTTCTCTACAGAATAATAGTTCTACTGCTATGTTAGCATAATAATATGTTAGGATGAAGGGTGTGTGTGGGTGTGTGTGTGAGGAGTTGTCAGTCTTGGTCTTAGAATAGTCCACTCTCTCTTAATGTTGTAAGAGTGAGTAGATGGGTATCAACCTGTCTGGTCATTTATCATGGTGTGTGTGAGAGATCCACTTCCATGGCCAGACAATGTTAGTGAAAGTCCTGCAGATGTGAAAAGTAAAGGAGAGGATGTTATTATCAGACTGAATGTAAAGGAGAGGATGTTATTATCAGACTGAATGTAAAGGAGAGGATGATATTATCAGACTGAATGTAAAGGAGAGGATGATATTATCAGACTGAATGTAAAGGAGAGGATGTTATGAATGTAAAGTAGAGGATGTCATATCAGAATGAATGTAAAGGAGAGGATGTTATTATCAGAGTGAATGTGAAGGAGAGGATGTTATATCAGAGTGAATGTAAAGGAGAGGATGTTATTATCAGAGTGAATGTGAAGGAGAGGATGTTATGAATGTAAAGGAGAGGATGTCATATCAGAATGAATGTAAAGGAGAGGATGTTATTATCAGAGTGAATGTGAAGGAGAGGATGTTATATCAGAGTGAATGTAAAGGAGAGGATGTTATTATCAGAGTGAATGTGAAGGAGAGGATGTCATATCAGAGTGAATGTAAAGGAGAGGATGTTATTATCAGAGTGAATGTAAAGGAGAGGATGTTATGAATGTAAAGGATAGGATGTTATTATCAGACTGAATGTAAAGGAGAGGATGTTATTATCAGAGTGAATGTAAAGGAGAGGATGTCATATCAGAGTGAATGTAAAGGAGAGGATGTCATATCAGAGTGAATGTAAAGGAGAGGATGTCATATCAGACTGAATGTAAAGGAGAGGATGTCATATCAGAGTGAATGTAAAGGATAGGATGTCATATCAGGGTGAATGTAAAGGAGAGGATGTTATATCAGACTGAATGTAAAGGAGAGGATGTCATATCAGACTGAATGTAAAGGAGAGGATGTCATATCAGAGTGAATGTAAAGGAGAGGATGTCATATCAGACTGAATGTAAAGGAGAGGATGTCATATCAGAGTGAATGTAAAGGAGAGGATGTTATTATCAGACTGAATGTAAAGGAGAGGATGTCATATCAGAGTGAATGTAAAGGAGAGGATGTCATATCAGAGTGAATGTAAAGGAGAGGATGTCATATCAGAGTGAATGTAAAGGAGAGGATGTCATATCAGAGTGAATGTAAAGGAGAGGATGTCATATCAGACTGAATGTAAAGGAGAGGTTGTTATTATCAGAGTGCATGTGAAGGAGAGGATGTTATATCAGAGTGAATGTAAAGGAGAGGATGTCATATCAGACTGAATGTAAAGGAGAGGATGTCATATCAGAGTGAATGTAAAGGAGAGGATGTCATATCAGACTGAATGTAAAGGAGAGGATGTCATATCAGAGTGAATGTAAAAGAGAGGATGTTATATCAGACTGAATGTAAAGGAGAGGATGTCATATCAGAGTGAATGTAAAGGAGAGGATGTCATATCAGAGTGAATGTAAAGGAGAGGATGTCATATCAGAGTGAATGTAAAGGAGAGGATGTCATATCAGAGTGAATGTAAAGGAGAGGATGTCATATCAGACTGAATGTAAAGGAGATGATGTTATTATCAGAGTGAATGTGAAGGAGAGGATGTTATATCAGAGTGAATGTAAAGGAGAGGATGTCATATCAGACTGAATGTAAAGGAGAGGATGTCATATCAGAGTGAATGTAAAGGAGAGGATGTCATATCAGACTGAATGTAAAGGAGAGGATGTCATATCAGAGTGAATGTAAAGGAGAGGATGTTATATCAGACTGAATGTAAAGGAGAGGATGTCATATCAGAGTGAATGTAAAGGAGAGGATGTCATATCAGAGTGAATGTAAAGGAGAGGATGTCATATCAGAGTGAATGTAAAGGAGAGGATGTCATATCAGAGTGAATGTAAAGGAGAGGATGTCATATCAGACTGAATGTAAAGGAGAGGATGTTATTATCAGAGTGAATGTGAAGGAGAGGATGTTATATCAGAGTGAATGTAAAGGAGAGGATGTTATTATCAGAGTGAATGTGAAGGAGAGGATGTCATATCAGAGTGAATGTAAAGGAGAGGATGTTATTATCAGAGTGAATGTAAAGGAGAGGCTGTTATGAATGTAAAGGATAGGATGTTATTATCAGACTGAATGTAAAGGAGAGGATGTCATATCAGAGTGAATGTAAAGGAGAGGATGTCATATCAGAGTGAATGTAAAGGAGAGGGTGTCATATCAGAGTGAATGTAAAGGAGAGGATGTCATATCAGAGTGAATGTAAAGGAGAGGATGTCATATCAGACTGAATGTAAAGGAGAGGATGTCATATCAGACTGAATGTAAAGGAGAGGATGTCATATCAGACTGAATGTAAAGGAGAGGATGTCATATCAGACTGAATGTAAAGGAGAGGATGTCATATCAGAGTGAATGTAAAGGAGAGGATGTCATATCAGAGTGAATGTAAAGGAGAGGATGTCATATCAGAGTGAATGTAAAGGAGAGGGTGTCATATCAGACTGAATGTAAAGGAGAGGATGTCATATCAGACTGAATGTAAAGGAGAGGATGTCATATCAGACTGAATGTAAAGGAGAGGGTGTCATATCAGACTGAATGTAAAGGAGAGGGTGTCATATCAGACTGAATGTAAAGGAGAGGATGTCATATCAGACTGAATGTAAAGGAGAGGATGTCATATCAGAGTGAATGTAAAGGAGAGGATTTCATATCAGACTGAATGTAAAGGAGAGGATGTCATATCAGACTGAATGTAAAGGAGAGGATGTTATATCAGACTGAATGTAAAGGAGAGGATGTCATATCAGACTGAATGTAAAGGAGAGGATGTCATATCAGACTGAATGTAAAGGAGAGGGTGTCATATCAGACTGAATGTAAAGGAGAGGGTGTCATATCAGACTGAATGTAAAGGAGAGGATGTCATATCAGACTGAATGTAAAGGAGAGGGTGTCATATCAGACTGAATGTAAAGGAGAGGATGTCATATCCGAGTGAATGTAAAGGAGAGGGTGTCATATCAGACTGAATGTAAAGGAGAGGATGTCATATCAGAGTGAATGTAAAGGAGATGGTGTCATATCAGACTGAATGTAAAGGAGAGGATGTCATATCAGAGTGAATGTAAAGGAGAGGGTGTCATATCAGACTGAATGTAAAGGAGAGGATGTCATATCAGAGTGAATGTAAAGAAGAGGATGTCATATCAGAGTGAATGTAAAGGAGAGGGTGTCATATCAGACTGAATGTAAAGGAGAGGATGTCATATCAGAGTGAATGTAAAGGAGAGGGTGTCATATCAGACTGAATGTAAAGGAGAGGATGTCATATCAGAGTGAATGTAAAGGAGAGGATGTCATATCAGACTGAATGTAAAGGAGAGGATGTCATATCAGAGTGAATGTAAAGGAGAGGATGACATATCAGACTGAATGTAAAGGAGAGGATGTCATATCAGACTGAATGTAAAGGAGAGGATGTCATATCAGACTGAATGTAAAGGAGAGGATGTCATATCAGACTGAATGTAAAGGAGAGGATGTCATATCAGAGTGAATGTAAAGGAGAGGATGTCATATCAGAGTGAATGTAAAGGAGAGGGTGTCATATCAGAGTGAATGTAAAGGAGAGGGTGTCATATCAGAGTGAATGTAAAGGAGAGGATGTCATATCAGAGTGAATGTAAAGGAGAGGATGTCATATCAGAGTGAATGTAAAGGAGAGGATGTTATATCAGAGTGAATGTAAAGGAGAGGATGTCATATCAGAGTGAATGTAAAGGAGAGGATGTTATATCAGAGTGAATGTAAAGGAGAGGGTGTCATATCAGAGTGAATGTAAAGGAGAGGGTGTCATATCAGAGTGAATGTAAAGGAGAGGGTGTTATATCCGAGTGAATGTAAAGGAGAGGATGTCATATCAGAGTGAATGTAAAGGAGAGGGTGTTATATCCGAGTGAATGTAAAGGAGAGGGTGTTATATCCGACTGAATGTAAAGGAGAGGATGTTATATCAGAGTGAATGTAAAGGAGAGGATGTCATATCAGAGTGAATGTAAAGGAGAGGGTGTCATATCAGAGTGAATGTAAAGGAGAGGGTGTTATATCAGAGTGAATGTAAAGGAGAGGGTGTTATATCAGAGTGAATGTAAAGGAGAGGGTGTCATATCAGAGTGAATGTAAAGGAGAGGGTGTTATATCCGAGTGAATGTAAAGGAGAGGGTGTTATATCAGAGTGAATGTAAAGGAGAGGATGTCATATCAGAGTGAATGTAAAGGAGAGGATGTCATATCAGAGTGAATGTAAAGGAGAGGGTGTCATATCAGAGTGAATGTAAAGGAGAGGGTGTTATATCCGAGTGAATGTAAAGGAGAGGATGTTATTATCCGAGTGAATGTAAAGGAGAGGATGTTATTATCAGAGTGAATGTAAAGGAGAGGATGTTATATCAGAGTGAATGTAAAGGAGAGGATGTCATATCAGAGTGAATGTAAAAGGCAGCCTCATTATGGTCTCTACATCTGTAATCCAACCCCAGCCTACCTCTCGTCTATAACAACTGCTGTGGCCAGTGTCCCTGTGCGTGCACACACACAACACACACATGCGCGCTTAGAGTCATATCACACACACACACACATATTACGTACACATTTGTTGTTGCGTACAGACACACGGATGCAGACACACGTATGTGTTTGCACGCACAAGTTCCACTAAAAAGCTCCCATGTGAATCTATCCGCGGACACTGCAGCTTCAGGGCTGACCAGCAGAAGCTCTGGTCTTTTACAACCCTGTATAATCTGGTCCAAATTTCAGAGTCTCCTCTGCCAAGCTACTGTACGTTGTGAAACAATATGCAGCCCTGTGTTTCTGTGCTCACGATGATATGAAAGATAATGTCAGGTTGTAAAAATGTGTTTTCACGCTCACAATCCTGTTTCCTGACAGAGAAGGGGTTTAAATGTCTGTTTGAATGTAATGTGTGTTTGTGTGTCTGCCTGTGTGTACATCCATACAAGGAAGTGCGTCTGTGGAAATCTCTGAATTACAGAGTGTGAATGAAGTAGTGTGTGTGTGTGTGTGTGTGAGCAGACTGAATGAATGAATGGAGGGTGTGGTTAGATGATGTGATTGACAATTCAACAGTCGTAGCAGACCGTGACAGGGCAGGGCTGCCGTTAGGTTTGGAGAAGAGCCATTGCTTAAATACTGTCCCTAATGGTTCATGGTTGTCATTATCTCTCTCTCTCTCATTCTCTCACTTTCTCTCTGTCTTGTTCTCTCACTTTCTCTCTGTCTTGTTCTCTCACTTTCTCTCTCTCTCGTTCTCTCACATTCTCTCTCTCTCGTTCTCTCACTTTCTCTCTCTCTCTCTCTCTCTCTCTCTCATTCTCTCTCTCTCTGTCTCCTTGAGACTTCACCATTAGACAGTTGCATCGTTTCTTTCTCTCCCTCTGCCTCTTGCTTGTTTTCATTCATTCGTGCACGCTCTCTTTCTTCTTCCCTCCATCTTCCTTGTCCTTTCTCCCTCTCTTTCTTACTTCTCCCCTCTTCCTAACGTTCCTCCTCTCTCCCCTCATTATTTATGACACGTTCTCTCTCCCTCATTCTCTCTCCTCTCCCCTCATTATTTATGACACGTTCTCTCTCTCTCATTCTCTCTCCTCTTCCCTCATTATTTATGACACGTTCTCTCTCCTCTTCCCTCATTATTTATGACACGTTCTCTCCTCTTCCCTCATTATTTATGACACGTTCTCTCTCCCTCATTCTCTCTCCTCTCCCCTCATTATTTATGACACATTCTCCCTCTCTCATTCTCTCTCCTCTTCCCTCATTATTTATGACACGTTCTCTCTCCTCTTCCCTCATTATTTATGACACGTTCTCCCTCTCTCATTCTCTCTCCTCTTCCCTCATTATTTATGACACGTTCTCCCTCTCTCATTCTCTCTCCTCTTCCCTCATTATTTATGACACGTTCTCTCCTCTTCCCTCATTATTTATGACACGTTCTCCCTCCCTCATTCTCTCTCCTCTACCCTCACTATTTATTACACGTTCTCCCTTTCTCATTCTCTCTCTCCTCTTCCCTCATTATTTATTACACGTTCTCCCTTTCTCATTCTCTCTCCTCTACCATCATTATTTATTACACGTTCTCATTCTCTCTCATCTTCCCTCATTATTTATGACACGTTCTCTCTCCTCTTCCCTCATTATTTATGACACTGTAACAGCTGTCTTCGGGTGAAAGAGAGGAGGACCAAAATGCAGCGTGATGATAATCCATATTTTAATTAGGATATTTAAACGACGAACAAAAACAACAAACTGACAGAAGGAACCGGAAACGCTACAGTCCTGAACATGGGAACAGAACAGATGAACACACGAACAGGAACAATCACCCACAAACAAACAGTGAAAACAGGCTACCTTAATATGGTTCCCAATCAGAGACAATAACAAACACCTGCCTCTGATTGAGAACCATATTAGGCCAAACAACAAACCCAACATAGAAACACAAAACATAGAATGCCCACCCAGCTCACGTCCTGACCAACTAAACAAAGACTAAACAAAGGAAATAAGGTCAGGAACGTGACAGACACATTCTCCCTCTCTCATTCTCGCTCCTCTTCCCTCATTATTTATGACACGTTCTCCCTCTCTCATTCTCTCTCCTCTTCCCTCATTATTTATGACACGTTCTCCCTCTCTCATTCTCTCTCCTCTTCCCTCATTATTTATGACACGTTCTCCCTCTCTCGTTCTCTCTCCTCTTCCCTCATTATTTATGACACGTTCTCCCTCTCTCGTTCTCTCTCCTCTTCCCTCATTATTTATGACACGTTCTCCCTCTCTCGTTCTCTCTCCTCTTCCCTCATTATTTATGACACGTTCTCCCTCTCTCATTCTCTTTCCTCTTCCCTCATTATTTATGACACGTTCTCCCTCTCTCATTCTCTCTCCTCTTCCCTCATTATTTATGACACATTCTCCCTCTCTCATTCTCTCTCCTCTTCCCTCATTATTGCACTTTCTTCTTCTTACTACTCCCTCCCTCTTTTTTCTGTCCCTTGGCTGCGCTCATCCATGATGGCATGTCACCCCCAATGTGCCAGCAGGACTCTTTCACACAGCTTGTGGCAGAAGGGCCCCTTAGAGGGAGAGGGGTGAGAAAAAGAGCGAGGGAGAGAGGTGAAGAAGTAAAAGAGAGGATACGTAGAGGAAGAGATAAGGATAGAGAGAGGGCGATGAAGATAGGAGATGGAGAGAAGAAAGGAAGATGAGAGAGAAAAAGAGAACAGAGATGGACAACAAGATAAAGATAGAGATGACAGGAGACAGAGTGAAAGGGAGAGCAAATGTGCATGTCCACGTCTCTCTGTCTGTAAGCACTGAACCTGAGGATGTCGACCTCCCACCTCCTGAGCACAGCACTACAGCTTCACACCCTGCTATAAGTCACAGAGGGCAACCAGGCAGCGGTCAGAGTCCACACCTCAGTCGACTGTATCGATTGGAGAAACGTGTGTCTGGCCCCGATGGAGGGAGGGAGGGAGGGAGGACCACTTTACCAACCCATAAGGCATCTTGATGTTTTGGTATTTGAGACTAGTCCAAATATAGCACATGATCTGAACCAAAACAAATCTACTGATCATATTGCTTCCAAATATGATATTTAATTTACATTGTCATACAACATCATTTGACATTTTTCTTAGTGTAGATATTATACATCAATAAATAAGGTGGAAATATATTATAAATGTGGCACCATCACAGCCACTATGTTCTCGTTGGACTCCTTTTTATAATCATATTTGGCAGCAAGGCATACAATATTCATCCATAGCTACGAGCATGAAGCCTACATATCTCTCTTAGGTTGTAATCCGTGGTGTGAAGTACTCTTTTCAATGTTCTTTCTTGACATTTGTGCAATATTTATCCGTACGCTGCAGTTTCAATACGTCCGCCGGTAGCTCGAAGCATGATGTGTAACGTAGACGTTAAAACACACTTTGAAATGTTGCACTCTGCCCTGGCTGAGGATTCGTTCGCTCATCCCCTGAGGCCTAGCGTAATGGACTATTCCTCTCTCTAACCGAGCCTATCTCTCACACACACACACACACACACACACACACACACACACACACACACACACACACACACACACACACACACACACACACACACCTCTAGCTCTTTAGATGGAAACAGAGAGTGGCTAATGCTATTGGTGTCTGTTTGCCCTGCGGCTATATATGAGGTCTGTCTGTCTGTCTGTCTGCCTGTCTGTGAGTGTGAATGGGAGATAATGACAGTGAGAGTACTGTACAGTGGAAGTCAATCAACACAAGCTTAGAGCTCTCCCTTCTGGCTGCATTGCGCAATGACGTGTCCCTGCAGTAGCCTAGTGGAGTAGCTAAGTCTAAGTGGTCCATAATCAAAGATCTAAGATCAGGGCCTGTATATATCAAACGTCTCAGAGTAGGAGTGCTGATCGAGGATCAGACCCCCTCTGTCCAAGTAATTGTATTCATTATGATCTAAAAGGCTAAACTGATCCTGGATCAGCACTCTGGCTATGAGCTGCTTAGTGACTACGGGCCCTGCTAAATCAAATCAAATATCTGACCCTGTGGGTATTCTGACCACTCTGGCTGAAATAGAATAGACATTGAATAGCTTCTGTCAAATAACAAACAGATGACAAATGTCTGTAAATGAAGGGCCTCGAATTATAACACAAAGAAGATACTTTGGGAGGCCCAATCAACATCATTGAGCTGTGTAGTTTTGTAAAGCGAGGATATTGTTGATGCCTGAAGTGATAGATGACTAACTGCACCTCTGGGAATTTTTGTTTGTTTTCAGATCTTCTCAGAAAGTGAAAATAAAGACCAGGAAAGGGAAGTGTGTTTTGTGGATATCGCCTACGACGAGATCCCTGAGAGATACTATAAAGAGTCAGAGGTGAGTGCATGCGTGTATCTGCATCTCTCTCTGTGTGTGTGTGTCTCTGTGTGTGTGTGTGTGTGTGTGTGTCTCTGTGTGTGTGTGTGTGTCTGTGTGTCTGTGTGTCTGTGTGTGTGTGTGTGTGTGTTGTTTCATTAGAGCTAATGGGGCCCAGGCGTTATTGTAGCCACAGGCTGTCTCTGTAGTCAAACACTGGTGATTAGAGTCTTATTATTAGTCTAAAAATAGAACCAGCAACATAGTTCAGACATAACAATGACAGTGGATAGAAGGACATTCACCGATACTCGGTGATACTGAGTGATACTCGTTGATACTCATTGATACTCAGCGATACTCAGTGATACTCAAAGATACAACAGACTGACACCATTTCAGTCTATTGATTTTGCCCTAAGCATCCTAGTCATCCAAACTATTTCATTGGATTGGAATTTTATTCAATTAAGTTTACGTTTAGTTATATTCCCGAATTGAGTTTGTATTGCAGGTAAAGCCACGAAACACCCCGGAATACAGCTCTGACCAGATAATGCTAGCTAAGCTAACTCTAGCATCACCTTCTAATTCTCTCCCCATACACCTCTTCCTTATCTAATTTTCAGTGTTAGAAAATAGCATGTTAGCATATAGCATCTGTGTAAGTATAGTTAGACTGTTGAGTATAGTAGATGCAATAAGCGGTGGTTGAATGATAAATTGCCTCAGCCCCTGAGATTTAGCGAAGAGTCTCTGGAGGGAAGGATTCCTATTTAACGTTGGCGTTCTATTTTTAGCTTTCCCGCAATGCATTTCTCTCAGGGCACAGAGGTTTGGATTAATGACTGAGATCTACGTTTGTGTGTGTGTGTGTGTGTGTGTGTGTGTGTGTGTGTGTGTGTGTGTGTGTGTGTGTGTGTGTGTGTGTGTGTGTGTGTGTGTGTGTGTGTGTGTGTGTGTGTGTGTGTGTGTGTGTGTGTGTGTGTGTGTGTGTGTGTGTGTGTGTGTGTGTGTCCACCCCAACAGGACCTGCGGTACTTCAAGTCAGAGAAGACGTCGAGGGGCATGCTGCAGGAGGGCTGGAGGGACACCCAGGAGCCCATCATGTGCTCCTACAAGCTGGTCACCGTCAAGTTTGAGGTGTGGGGCCTGCAGACGCGCGTAGAGCAGTTTGTACACAAGGTCAGAGGTCACTCACATACGTACACACAGCCATTCTGTCCTCCACTAAACCCTTCCGCAAAAGGCTTTATACTCAGTGCGTGAGTAGTATGTGACTTAGTGTTCACTTTTTAAATAGCAAATAGCAGCCGCTTACTCCATAGATTGTGCCGGTACATTTTTGTAGATCTGCTCTGAGATCAGTGTTCTCTGACCCCCTCTATTGCCTCTCCCTATAGGTGGTGCGTGACGTGCTGCTCCTGGGCCACAGGCAGGCTTTTGCCTGGGTGGATGAGTGGATCGGTAGGTCGACAAGCACTGCTCTATTGGTCCTCTCACTAACTAATCACTGGGTAGTGTTCAGTAGGGCAATTCTCTTTGATGTGTTGAAAGTTAAAATTAGTGTTTCTTATTGGACAAGTATAGGTAGTCACTCCCAGTTTATTCTGTACCTAATGAACACACCCCAAGTTTAACACTGGGACCTATGAAGTCAGTCTTTCCTTAGAATGGTATCAATAAGAAAGGACTTCCATTTAGATTTGACTCCTTTTGGGAGTTAAGTGGTTACTGTTGATGCTGTCTCTAATCTACTGTGTGTGTCATTGTGTGTAATAGAACTAAATAAGGCATGTGAACCCCTAAACACCATCCAATTCCCCATCACTGCATCTAACCCTGCTCTATCTTATACGCTGGGTGACCTCTCAGATATCAATAATCCTACTTGGAACACGTAACCAAGGGAGCAGATTCTAAGCCCAGGTCTGGACTAAGAAGCATGCACAATGGAGAATCTCCATTGAAAGTTATTTTTAGTCCAGCAATGGGCATAATCTGTGTCTGGGAAAATCGGCCCTTAGAAGTACTGTCATGTCCAGGGTTGGTCTGTGTTCACTAGCTCACTACTTCAGTCATACACAGACAGCAGCCCCTGGACTGCAGTTCCTTCCATGTTTATCTGTAAAACCAATTCCTGCAATCCTGTGTTGGCGTTCAATCAAACAATATCCCTCCTGTACACTGGTCTGTTTCTTCTTGTGTCAGCAATATTTGTCATTCTTTTTGGCATCATGGCTTGTAAGATGTTGGCATCGATCCTTGTACGATGTCCATAGTAAACACAAATGGCTGTATTTGCTACAATTTCCTAACAAAATAATAGAAATTGCTGAAATATCAGGAGATATTACACAGAAGATATTGCACTCATTGAATCATGAAAGCTGTGTGTATGTGGGTCGTGACTGCATGGCAATAAGAGCAGCAGTAATACTAGCAGGACTCTTATTAGCACTCAGCTTTTTCCATGGCTGCAGGGTAAGTCCATAACAAGCCATTACTGCTGTAATGGGACACCGCTACTCACTCTCTCCCTTCTCCTTCACCTCTGGGGGGTAGAAAAAAATAACTTTCCCTCCTATGCACTGTTTGGATGATTCCCCCTCACCCAAATCCTCCTGACGTATTTGGGATGACCTTGCCTAGGACTGTTCTTTGGGAATGTATTTTTTTTTCCGGTGATGCTCCCAACCCTTCCCGTCTGACTCGGAGGGTTCTGGATCATTTATTTTCCCTCTCCTTTCCCTTCTCCCTCTATCCCTCCCTTTCTTCCTCTTCCTAACCCGGCTTTGGCCTGACTAGCTCTCTCCTCTCGACACCAACTCTTTTCGGTCGTGGGAAGCTAGCTCTGCCCTCTCCACCTCCTATTGATTGTGCTTGAACTTTGACCTTTCAGCCCCTCCCAAAAGCGCTAATCACCACCCAGCGCTCTCTACTCACCCACGGCGCGCTCCTCCTCACTTAACCCCTCCTCTACCTTCGTCTTGAGTGTCCTAACGGGGAGACGCCAACATCTCGACCTCCCTCCTCCCCTCTTTGCAGATATGAACTTGGATGACGTGCGGGAATACGAGAAAAGTATGCATGAACAAACCAACATTAAGGTTTGCCATGAGCAGCAAGAGCATTCCACGAACTCCCCATCACTGGATGACATAGAGATTCATGACAAAGTCAGCGTATGTGTCGTTTCATTTCCTCTTTTTCTGTTTCATATTGACGTGTTCTGTTGTTCATGTCGACGTGACTCAGGAGGGAACCAATCACTCTTTTTCTATGCGAAATGTTTTCTGAAATAAGTGGTTCGTTCTTGCAAGCTTTAGTTGTTTCTATATCGGGAAAACATGAAGAACAAAAATATTCACATCTTGAGAAAATATCTAATGACTTTTGATTTGAAAATGTTTGATCATTTTGATTATGACATAACTAGTAGTGATGCCAGGCTAAGATTAGAAAGAAGCATTAGAATGCTTTGGAGTGCTGTCTCCCCCCCTCATTCTCTCTCTCCGTGCAGACATGACGATGGATGAGGTGAGAGAGTATGAGCGCACCATCCAGGAAGCCACCAACGAGAAGATCGGAATTTTCCCCCCGTCGATCTCCATCAGCGAGATGCCCCTGTCCTCCTGCACCCTCTCTGGACCCGCCAGTGCCCCCACCACCCCCCTCTGCACTGATGCGCCCGAGTTCCTCTCCGTCCCCAAGGACCGAGCCCGCAAGAAGTCCGCCCCTGAGACCCTCACCCTGCCCGACGCCGCTACCCAGAACCAGAGTGGAGTCCCCCAGGGCTCTATGCTGGTGCCAGTTCCAAATCAAAATCACTCCCCCTGGCCCTCCTCTGACTCTGACCAGGCTGAGTTAGGGGGGGAATAGGAAGGACGGGATGTTCTTTTCCCCCATATGCCCCGCCACCTCACTGTCTTAGTAGCCCAGCAAGACTAGCCTCTACGCCCCAGTGCCCAGTCCTACAGGCCCAACTAACCATATCCCAGAGTTCAGTTCTTCTTACACATATCACCAGAGGTGAAAGGTCTAACCACCAGTTTCCAATCTCCTACATCCTCAACATAAGTCGGTTTTGTCAGCCTTCAATGGATGGCTTCCTCTTCCTGAGATCTAGCCAATCAGATGTCTGACCAACTGTGACAACCACCTAAGCTGTCCATCAAGAGAACATATCCACAAGGGGTTTTGTGTCCTGTCCTCAATTAGCGATCCCTGTGTTTGTCTTAAAATACGTTATTGACAAAATGCCAGATGATAGATACTCTTCTTTTTTTTTTATATTTCAGGTCAGCTGATGATCCTTATGAAATGTAAATGTAGTTGCCATAACACCATGAAATTAGAGATACAATGATATTAATATTGTTTTGTAAACCTCTTTCCATGGAATTCTCAGCCTACAAATATATCGAAATATCATTTTGACCTTGAAATAAATACACTTTTTAACAAACTGGAAGTAGAAGTACTGTAGTATAGTTAGATTTTATAACCACATTGACTCACTAAAAAGACACCACCTTTCACCTGGACAGAGGACAGACCATTCAAAACTGAACCCAGATCTGTGTGTGTTCACGTCTCCACTCCACACTCCTCCTGAAACAGATGCAAGATCAGTACAATCACAGAAAGAGATCCCTTCTCAGGTCTCCAGAGCTCTGCCTCAGCCCTCTTTAGGAAGGGCAGGGAACGTAACCATTCTCTCCTTGCTTTAAAACACCATTTTTATACCTGCACAGATATATCTATATACTATATCTATACTCACCTGTCTACTTAACTAACCTTTGGAACGTTTACACAACATTAGATAAGCCATGATAAAATACATATTGGGCATCAAGTTTGACATTGAGGAGTGATGCAGTCAGTTTAATCAAATTGGTATAGCAACAGAACAGATATGACTAGGAAAAATGCCATTTGGGGGATATGCTGTAAATGTAAGTGAACATTGAGCACAGTGGAGTTGATAAGAAATTCCATGCTTTCGCAGGGCACTCGCTTCAACCTGGCCTTATTCTATGTACTCGGTTACCTTTGCATTGTGCGCATTGTGTTTTTAGGAATACCGATAATGTTGCTTGCCAATGTTGGTATTGTACCTGTTTTGGTGGGATCAGAAAGTTATTTTGACGCAACAACGTTAGCGGCGGCCATCTTTTTCCCCCCCTGCGCTAGCCTCACCACAGTGTGTCATCAGAAACTTTTGGGGGGGAGAAACATTGAGGACTGACGGTTTCTCTTTGTGTAATGCTCTAGCTACTGTTTTATACAATCACATAAATGCATCAAGGGGTCTCATATGCCGCATGAAATGTTCACAAACATGTATACATATGTGTATATAAATGGCAGGATATACTGTTGATGCGAAATTGTGGAGAAAGCGAATGTGATGTTGTCCTAGGCTCTGTAGTGTAACCATTGTATAGTAAAGCGGAGTTTTAGCAGAGACTGAAACTGAGCATGTTCTGAGAAGACAACTCTCTACTCAGTGCCTCTGCATGCAAAAGTCTATATTGTCTCGTCTGTATACAAATCCAAAACATTTCAATAAAGAAAAACATCCCATTTTGTTGTAACGTTAAAGGGCAATTGCACCACTTTTCAACCTCATTTTCATGATCTCCAGCACAATGCCAGTGTCTGCATATGTGAAAATGGCACAGTTCTACATTTCGTAGAAAGAAATATAAAGTTACAAAGTTCTACCCGATGACATCATCAACTATTTAAAAAAACTGATTTTCAGACACTGAGATTCACGGTGACGTGGAGCAATATAAATACCCTCCCTCTGGCTTGAAACTCGTTTCAGGTTTTGAAAATCCCAGTTTTTCTTACTTTTAATCCTACCTTGTGATGTCACAGAGAAGCATTTAGGACCTTCTTATCTTTGCAACCACAGATCATAGAAACACAGCCTTTTCACATATCTAGACACCCATATGGTGCTGGAGATAATGAATATGAGTTTGTAAAGTGGCTGAATGGCCCTTTTAAGCCTACTATTCAATTTATTGCAATTTAAAAACAATGATTTGAAATACAGCTTCGTGTTAGTTACTTTCATCATCGAAATGTATAAGATTTTGAGAGAAATAGCTGAAGTTTGTAGTACCTGGTGACCATTGTTTTGTCCTGAAGACGTCACATTACATTACATATGTGGGCATTTGCACTTTGTGATGAGAAACCGTTAACAAACGTGTACTGACTGTTATATCTCTGTTAGGGTTTTGTTGGACCGAAGTTATACAAGCCTACTTGTTGGTCAGATATAGACCACTCTACACTATAGACCACTATAGACCACTCTACAGTGTCTAACCCCAAAATGTCTCATCTTTACACAAGATGCTCACTATCATTCTAAACTGTACTTGTCTTTGCTGTTAAATTTCCTGTGGGACACGTGTTAAATGATATTGACTATCAGGAATTAAAAAGATCCAGGGACATGTTTGAGTGCCAGTAAGCTAATGGCTATATCAAAACGAAGGCAAAATGACAAGCATAACATCCAGGGTCAGTTACTTTTCAGAGAGAAGGTCTAGGTTTTCTAAATAGTCAACTCTTTCATGGTCGGTTGCATGCTCCTCGTAAGTTCATGAAGACTTTTTGAGTGAGCTTATGTGGAGCATGGAACAGAAAGTGAATGAGTTTACTAGTTACGAAACCTAGTCCTTCACTCTGAAAAATAACCGACCCTTGAGATTATACTTGTCATTTTGCGTTCGTTTTGAGAGTGCAACTGTTTGGTTTGAATCTATAACATTTAAGGTGCAATGTCCCATTTGTTAGATCTCTTTATCGAGCTGTTGAAAAATCCACAGTAGAAAAGACCATTGTAACTACATACTGTACGTTACAACCCTATGTGCAAAATACATTTAAAAAATGTATTTTTGGTTGAAAGGACATTGAAAATAGGAATTTTTCAACATATTGTGCTCACTGTGAAAATATTTACTTTGAATTTGCAACCTCCCCATTGTAGTGTGCATCATCGACGTTCCAGTTGCTTTTGGTGATCCTATAGCTCTTTGACCTAATGACACATTATCTATAAAAACAATCTTTGAATCAATCTTTTTTTTTTTTATTATTGGGGGGACTGTGTTTACTTTTGAATTTTTACAATATACCTTGACTCGGAGGTTGGTTTTCTGTTATAATTTTCACAAGTGCTGTAGTTTGATTTTGTGGTTTGCTGTATTTCAAATGGCATCTGTTCGTTCTAAGAAAAGGACCAAGCTTTTGTTGTGTCCCTCCTGGTGCGGCTTGCCAGGCTGTCGTGCTGTCTCCCTAGCTCTGGTCCAGGTTGTCACTGCTGCTTCCTGACACTGAGCCTTTTAAGCAGGACGAGCGTTAGCAATCCACACTAACACCCTGGACCAGAGCTACTGTCTCCCTATCTGAAGTGCCATCCTTGTTCGGCTACTGGAAGTCGCTCTGGGTTCTTCCACTGATTATATTTGTTATATTTTTACTGCCCTCCTTGAGGTACATTTGGTTCTCTGTTGTAATTATTGTTTCACTTTTTTCTTAATTCTTGTAGTAAATAAAGTTTACTTGCTACTACACTTTGCCATTGTCGGTTGTCAGATGTGGTGCCTCTGAAAGTTTGTGTGTGTGTGTGTGTGTGCGCATGTTGGTGTGTGTGCGCATGGGAGTTTGTGTGTGTGAGAGAGAGTGAAAAATAAAGAGCAAGGGGAATGAACATTTTGCTATATACACTACATGACCAAAAGTATGTGGACACCTGCCCGACGAACATCTCATTCCAAAATCATAGGCATTAATATGGAGTTGGTCTCCCCTTTGCTGCTATAACAACATCCACTCTTCTGGGAAGGCTTTCCACTAGATGTTGGAACATTGATGCGGGGACTTGCTTCCATTCAGCCACAAGAGCATTAGTGAGGTCGGGCACCGATGTTGGGCGATTAGGCCTGGCTCACACTCTGCGTTCCAATTCATCCCAAAGGTGTTCTATGGGGTTGAGGTCAGGGCTCTGTGCAGGCCAGTCAAATTATTTCACACCGATCTCGACAAACCATTTCTTTATGGACCTTGCTTTATGCAGGGGGGCATTGTTATGCTGAAACAGGATAGGACCTTCCCTGTTGCCACGAAGTTGGAAGCAGAGAATCGTCTGGAATGTCATTGTATGCAGTAACATTACGATTACCCTTCACTGGAACTAAGGGGCCTAGCCGAACCATGAAAATAGCCCCAGAACATTATTCCTCCACCACCAAACATTACAGTTGGCACTATGCATTGGGGCAGATAGCGTTCTCCTGGCATCCACCAAGCTCAGATTCGTCTGCTGGACTGCCAGATGGTGAAGGGTAGTTCATCACTCCAGGGAACGCGTTTCCACTGCTCCAGAGTCCAATGGCGGTGAGCTTTACACAACTCCAGCCGACACTTGGCATTGTGCATGGTGATCTTAGGCTTGTGTGCGACTGCTCGGCCATGGAAACCCAATTCATGAAGCTCCACTAAACAGATATTGTGCTGACGTTGCTTCCAGAGGCAATTTGGAACTCAGTTAGTGAGTGTTGCAACTAAGGATGATAATTTTTAGCACTCGCCAGTCCCGTTCTGTGAGTTTGTGTGGCTTACCATTTCGCGGCTGAGCCATTGTTGCTCTTAGATATTTCCACTTCACACCAATAGCACTTACAGTTGACCGGGGCAGCTCTAGCAGGGCAATTATTTTACGAACTGACTCGTTGGAAAGGTGGCATCCTATGACGATGCCACGTTGAAAGTCACTGAGCTCTTCAGTAAGGCCATTCTACTGCCAAAGTTTGTCAATGGAGATTGCATGGCTGTGTGCTCGATTTTATACATGTGGCTGAAATAGCTGAATCCACTCATTTGAAGGGGTGTCCACATACTTTGTATAAATAGTGTATATTGAATATAACCACAGGGGCATAGACCGCTACATGCATCACACAATATTACCACAACTCAATATGAAATACCATAAACTAGTCACAGGGGGCGCTGTCTGATCTCACTGAAGTTTTTCCATCCATAAACCTTACACTGAATACTCTATGGTAGCCGTGAGTAAGTCTCGCGAGGTTTGCACTTCCTATTTTCTTCATCCAGCATGGCCACGCTGAATGAGGGATTCACGTTGTGCGGACTTGTACAAACTCCAAGTGCTTCAGATTCTGCAATTCAGGGAATTGAACTGGATGGAGACAGTGACCATGTCGTCGTCACCGATTCCACGAGATCTGTCACTTTATACAAGGTAATGTTGACCAATACAAGTGGCTGAAATGTTGAACCAGCTCAGCTGATGGGATGATGGCACACTCGTGTCCATTGACATTGCAGTGGGGGATCCGACGCGTTTCAAAATATAGCTAGCTACATATAAAAATTGCTCACTCTCTTACCAGTATTGCAATGGTGTTTAACAACTATCTAGCTACACATCTGCGTATTCAGACGGTTTACTTGAATCAATCGACGTGCACGTAGGTGGACGTTATCACACGTACTGTTTCAATGAGAACAGTGCTACTAGATAGCTGCTTGGCGTGGGTTTGTTTGGTTAGTTGACGTTGGTGCCACTGTCATAAAGGTAGTCACACTCGTCTTGTGTTTGAATATGAACTTAACTTACCGTAATAATATGACAAAGGTTGTGTTTGTGTTGAAAAATGACTAGTGTTTACGTATGAGGTGCTGTGTTGACAGGTTTCAGACCAGAAGCCTCTGGGTAGCTGGACGGTGAAACAAGGACAGCTGTTGACTTGTCCTGCAGTGTTCAACTTTCAGACCAAGGAGTATGTAGTGGTCTCCGACAACAAGGTAACACTTGTGGACACGTCCCACAAACATGGAAACTAAACGCATTTAAAACATCTGGATTTGACCGTTGGACTTGATTCTTAAAATAACGTTTCTGTCTTCATGTTGTTCGTGGTCAATAAATGTTTACTCGCTAGGTCATCAGAGTTTGGAAAGATGAAGACCTCAGTTTAGACAAAGCATTTAAAGCAACTGTGAGTATGAGCTCTCTCTTGCTCCCTCTCACACACAAACAATTTCACTTTGTCAATTATGGTGACATACTCTGCAAATTAACATGACCTGTGCCAGTGAAGTCATTGTACCATAATCAAATCAAATTATGCCATACAATTCCTTTTTATCTCAGGCTTTCCTCTGACTTTGCAGTCATTTTGCGATGTCTCGCAGTTATTGGTCTTAAAACTACTTGTGTGTCTGCATGTCTTTTAGGTATCTGCTGATGTATGGAGGGTCCACTCTGCCCCTGGGAGAGAGCCTGTGGTGCTGTTTCAGAGAGGGGCAGTCAGACTCCTGGACTCCTTACTCTCCGCCCCCCAGCAGCCCATAGAGGACATCCTGTCAGAGGAGGAGGTCATAAGGTCAGACAATGGACACTAGTCTGGATTAGCGATCCATAACCTTCGGGTTGGTTGGCTTTAGTCCCATCACTATAGAGGCCGGTTGGCTTATTCTCCTTCAGAGCCATGGATATTATATATATTTTTTTAAAGTAGTCTAAAAAAGACTTGCAACCATGTTAATTTACAGTGAGACAATGATAATGTTGTCAGTACTTGGCTCGTTTGGTTAAGCAGTATTTTATTGTGTGAGATGCACACAGTTGACAATGTCCTCATGTTACCCCATAGATGGAGCACCAACATCGTGGCTGAGAAACAACACTTTGTCCTCTTCACGACAGAGCAGGTAGAAAGAATATTCTTTCCTTGCGGTACAACGGTACACTGAATAGCCGTGTACTCAATGACCTGCCAATGAGCAGGCATAAACCTGGTGCCATTTGCAACATGCTATATTTTGTGCAAGTATGAATTCGGTGCCACACTGTCGTGCTTAACATGGCTTCCCTGTTGTCCGTCACAGAAAGGGGAGCACTTCCTGTATGCGCAGAGGTTCAACTCCAACACCCTACAGAAGTATAGGCTGGAGGGAGAAGTCTCTGGAGCTCCCCCATTGAGTTTCTCTGCCTCTCTCCGGGACAAACACATCAACCTGCTCTACCTGTGTGAGTACGGCCGTCACTTCCATACCGGAGTAGTATGTTATAAATGTTAATGTAGCGATGTTAATTCAGCTTTTAAGGTGCATTATGCAGAAATCGTTCTGGCATTTCCTGGTTGTTAAAATTCTAATTGTTTTGTCACAAACTGAAAATAACTAACTTATAGTGTAGAGAATCAATGTGCTGTGAAATGCCTTTTTAAATAACCAAAAATATTGTATTTTCAGCTGTTTGAAGCTGGTGTACAAAACCGAAAGTAAAAGACGGGAAAACAAAACTTAAGAACAGAAAGCATAGAAATAGAACATATGTACCACTTCTTAGACTTGCTTTCAATGAGTGACAGATCTATAACTCATATTTCTGTGTGAATTTGGTCAGGTCGCCCAAAAAGTTACATAGTTCAGCTTTAACGGTCCCCCCCAGATAACTAGAATACTGTTGAAATGGTAGTGCATTCGATATCAATGAAGCACTTCACAAACAATGAAAAACGGTGGTCGGTCGTCGTAGCTCCAGCCTCGTGATAAACGTATGGTTTTCCTGAGAACCTTGCTCTCTCAATTATGTGATGGTGTCATAAGGCTATGATTGACCTGACTTGCATCTCTGTCTTCTATCTCACTCTCTCTTTTCTCCAGACCCTAACGGCTGTGTGTACCAGAGTGTGGTGGCGGTGCGGGGGCCTGTGGGGCTGGAAGGGGTGCAGGACCTGCCTCGTAGTCTGCGCCTGAGGCTGCCTGTTGGGGAGGGGGAGCTGGGAGCTGCTTCGGCGGTGGCCCTGGACGAAGCTCATGTGGCTGTGGTGGGGATGCCCCATCCCTCCGCCAGGACGGGCAAAGGTAAATATCAGGGTTGGGATCAATGCCATGTCAATTCAGGAGCTAAACTAAAATGTTGATTTTCCTCATGTGGGAAATTGGAATTGTAGTTCATGAATTTGATTGAATTATGATTATCACACACATTCACCCAATCCAACATCAACCCATAGATACGTACTTTTCGAAGTTCTGATTTGATGCCGCGTAAACATGGTGATATCTTCTCCTTGTATGCTTGGGAGCTTTAATCCTATTGCTGACATCCATCCAATCCTTTTTTCAATCATTTCTTTACATTTCAGATTTCCTCTGCATCTGGAATACTAATTTCCAGACTCTTCAGGCTGGCAGGGAGATGGTGGGAAGAATTCATGGACAGGTAGGAATACTGCGAATTTTGAATGTTTGCCTCCCAACTCTCATGACTATACTTGTATCTTGCACTAAATAAGACCCGCTTCACTCCTATTTATATCAATGATCATTCCTTCATTTCCCCTCAGGTCTGGTGTTATTTAGGAAAGCTGTTTGTCCCTCATGGCAAGGCCCTCTCCGTCATTCCCTACGAGTGTCAGAAGTGCTCCCTGGCCTCGGCCCTGGGGAAACTACGATGCGCCGGGATCGCAGGTAACGCGGCATTTACTCAGTAAAACAGTCACCAGAGTGGCGTTAGTCGTCCTTGACAGTGCATGGTTGAATCTAAAATGGCACCCTATTCCCTAATATAGTGCACTGCTTTTAATACAAGCCCTGGTGTCCCTGGTCAAAAGTAGTGAATGGGAAATGGGAAGCCATTTTGTATGAAGCTATATCACTCCTGTATCACACTTCATTGCATATGTTTCCCTCACCTATCTGATGTACTAAATCTGTAAATTACTGTTGACATTTCATCTGAATTGCATCCCTTGAAATGTAAACTAGCAGTTTAGTGAGTGGGATTTTATTTCATTTGCGGTTTTGTAGTGTCCACGTCGTCAGTGGCTGTGCCCTCTTGGAACACCCTACTGCACGGGGATCAGCCACAGGGGCCCACCAAAATAGTGGATACCAGGAAGAGTGTAAGTTAACCTGACTTCGTGAATTGGTTGACCCTAACCCTAATACTTTACCACCAGAATGGAGTCATGTTAATTTCACCTGTTCTGATTGGTCCTCCCTTGTACAGAAGCTGAGACGGAAGGGCCAATCAGCGCCTGCCCTCACAGTGGACCAAGTACTGGAGCTAATCAAGGTATTTTAGATCAACTGCTCATTGTGCTCTTCTGTTTTAGTCTCAAGCAGGTTTTGATGTTGTACATTGTGAGTGAACCACAAATGACCAGTCCCTTTCATAGTATATTTATATCAAATATAATTGTCCTCGAGGAAATGTCAAGTTAGGTGTTGACTGTGGTCAATCTCCAACCCCTCCAGACTGGTCCAGTAGAGGAGGTCCAGAGGGAGGTGGAGGCCCTGGTCTCCAGAGGCGATGCCCAGGACCTGCAGCTCTCGGTGGGCCGGCTGGCCTGCCACCTGGTGGCCCGAAGCCAGGTTGAGACAGCCTTCTACGCTCCCGGGGCCTTGGCACAGCTGGTGCAAACACAGTGCCTTTGCCACAGGTGAGGGTGGCATTGGGTTGACCCTACAGCACGGGAGTATTGGTCCTTTGGAAAGGGCTATGGGCTATGGGCTAATGGGCTATGTTGGATGCATGGAAAGGGAATGTGAACAGGGTTGTCAGTTTGTAGTAGTGTTGGTGCCAGGCCAAATATATACACTCTTTTCTTGAAACAGTAATACCTGAAGTTTTGATCTATTATAGACCTGTTTGCGCAGTGGTGAACCTATAGACCTTCAGTGTGTGACAGGTTAGTACAGTGGTGAACCTATAGACCTTCAGTGTGTGACAGATTAGTACAGTGGTGAACTTATAGACCTTCAGTGTGTGACAGGTTAGTACAGTGGTGAACCTATAGACCTTCAGTGTGTGACAGGTTAGCACAGTGGTGAACCTACAGGCCTTCAGTGTGTGACAGGTTAATGATGCTGAAAGGACAACAACAATAATACCAGCACACGTAGGAGAGTGTACTTTTTGGAAAAGGGACAGTGGTGTAGTAGTTGTTGCGAATACTCCCTTAATCCCCACTGATGCAAAGTAGTGTAGTGGATGTATATACGACGTATCAATTATGTAGTACAATAGAGAAATCAGTCACAAATTAGCCTACACAATCACAAAGCACGCAAAATATATGAGTATGTTCACCCATAGCCTAGTTTCAGCAGAATATCATCTGCAGGCAGCTAGAGCACACAGTTCTCGACTGGTTTTGGCATGGAGCAGCTCAGAAGAATGACGTCGATAGCCGGTAGGGTAGGTAGGAAGGATGTTTCGAAGTATGACCTCTACCAGTAAATGGCAACACTGGGGATGCAAGCCATGTATTGGTCTGAAGCCTTGGTGTGTAGGCTATTTGTGATGCGCAGTTCAGTCGTCATGCCCTGTTTGCATCGGGGGGGTGGGCATGGGTGGACGCAGGCCCACCCAATCAGATTGAGCACAAAAATAATACATTCTTTTTACAAAAATATACTCCTCAGTACCCCCCACAAATATAAATAAATACAGTTGAAGTCGGAAGTTTACATACACTTAGGTTGGAGTCACCACTCCACAAATGTCTTGTTAACAAACTATAGTTTTGGCAAGTCGGCTAGGACATCTACTTTGTGCAGGACACAAGTAATCTTTCCACCAATTGTTTACAGACAGTGAATTATAAGTGAAATAATCTGTATTACAATTCCAGTGGGTCAGAAGTTTACATACACTAAATTGACAGTGCCTTTAAACAGCTTGGAAAATTCCAGAAAATGATGTCATGCCTTTAGAAGCTTCTGATAGGCTAATTGACATAATTTGAGTCAATTGGAGGTGTACCTGTGGATGTACACTGCTCAAAAAAATAAAGGGAACACTTAAACAACACAATGTAACTCCAAGTCAATCACACTTCTGTGAAATCAAACTGTCCACTTAGGAAGCAACATTGATTGACAATAAATTTCACATGCTGTTGTGCACATGCTGTTGTGGCAGCATCATGTTGTGGCAATGCTACCAAATACTAATTGAGTGCATGTAAACTTCTGACCACTTCTGACCAAACTTCTGACCACTGGGAATGTGATGAAAGAAATAAAAGCTGAAATTAATCATTCTCTCTACTTTTATTCTGACATTTCACATTCTTAAAATAAAGTGGTGATCCTAACTGACCTAAGACAGGGAATGTTTACTAGGATTAAATGTCAGGAATTGTGAAACTGAGTTTAAATGTATTTGGCTAAGGTGTATGTGAACTTCTTACTTCAACTATATATATATATATATATATATATATATATATATTTATTTTTTTATTTTTTTGTATTTCTCTCAGACCTCAAATGGTCTCCTGAACATCCTAGAACATCACATTTGTGTTTTTCTATAATAAAAGTTTATTTTTTATATATATTTTATTTTTATTTTGCTCATCTGAAAAATCTATAGGACAACACATTTTTCTAAATGTAGAAAACAGGGTTTTTCACACAGGGTACCTTTCCTTTGCTGGGCAGGCCCCTTGGGATTTATTTTTTAGCAAAATGTGAGTATACCCACTTTACCAGGCACCACTACCACCACCGCATAGGGCCAATGGAAAGACAGCATGATGTTAAAGGATAAACAGTCTATAAACTTGGACATAATAAGCCAGTAGGTCCCAATCATAAGAATAGGAAAAACACAAACATTACGCTAATGTACAACTATTACTTCCCATTGCGTAAAACATTTTATGTTTAGCACACAAAGTAACCAGTGACCTAAAGTTTAAATGCAACAATATTTCACACGTTATTTTCAAAGAGATTGCTAACAGCAAGCGTGGTGCAATAAAAAAAAAACATTTCCACTCACCAGATGATCATTTGAAACTTAACTTCTTGTTGAAAGTTATTCTTGAAAAGGGAGAAGCTAACACATTTGCAACAACATCCTCTGCAAACTAGTCTGCAACAAAAGATGGCTAGCTAGACTATGGGGAAACTACTGCTCCCTATTGCGCAGTGACCTGTTGGCCTTTGAGAAGGCAGTAGTTAACATGTTTTTTTGTCGAAACGGTCCCACCTATTACAAGTCAAATTGATTGGTAGATTAAACTGTCACTCCAAAATGTTACTCTAATACAGTTGAATGGCAGATGCCATCATAAGCTAGATAGAAGGCCTAGCCAATGGCTGTCTTAGCTAGCTAGTTTTATCTCCCAAGAGACCACTCAAAAAGAATCATGATTGCATATTTTTTTTCTCTTCAGTGTTAACCTTTCCTTTCCAACAAATTCTGTAGATATTCAATCAGAACATAATTGAAAAGAATAATGTAATTTATAATTATTGTTATAATTATTGAATAAATTCTCTGAAGTTGTAGAAGGCCCTCATTGTTTTTCACTGACTTTGGTTTAGTAATAATTTGTAGTGTCTCCATTTTCCCTCTGGTTGCATTTTTTTTCACTATTCTGAATGTCTAAAGAACCCATGTGTTCTGGAATATGAACACTGAATTACTGGATATGTTGAACTCATTATTATGGTGGCCTTATGACAAAATTACAATCATGGTCTTGAATTGGACTTTTTTGTGGCTCGATCTTGACTCTGTCTCGGACCGCTTGTCACCCTCCCGGTCTCGGTCTTGACTAAGTCCCCGTCCCCCACCCCCCCACCCCATCTGGTTTTGGTCTTGACCAACTATATTTCCTCCGGTCTTGGTCTTGAATCTGTCTCGCTTTAGGTGGTCTCAAACACTGCCAGACATCATAGGTGAAGACATGTTGGGTGGGTACCTATCCTATTTCTTCGCTTATCAGTAGCAATGAAGGAAAGGAGACTAGGAAAGGAATCTTTTTTTATAGTATTTTCACATCCCCCTCTTCAAAGGGGGGGACACTCTTGACCCAAACAGCTACAGACCTATATCTATCCTACCCTGCCTTTCTAAGGTCTTCGAAAGCCAAGTCAACAAACA
The DNA here is from genome assembly GCF_029448725.1 of Salvelinus fontinalis. Classification (NCBI taxonomy): domain Eukaryota; kingdom Metazoa; phylum Chordata; class Actinopteri; order Salmoniformes; family Salmonidae; genus Salvelinus; species Salvelinus fontinalis. The sequence goes on from NC_074667.1 coordinate 10,428,959, forward strand.
GATTACCGACCATCTCGAATCCCACCATACCTTCTCCGCTATGCAATCTGGTTTCAGAGCTGGTCATGGGTGCACCCCAGCCACGCTCAAGGTCATAAACGATATCTTAACTGCTATCGATAGGAAACAGTACTGTGCAGCCATATTCATTGACCTGGCCAAGGCTTTTGACTCTGTCAATCACCACATCCTCATCGGCAGACTCGACAGCCTTGGTTTCTCTAATGATTGCCTCGCCTGGTTCACCAACTACTTCTCTGATCGAGTTCAGTGTGTCAAATCGGAGGGTCTGTTGTCCGGACCTCTGGCAGTCTCTATGGGGGTGCCACAGGGTTCAATTCTTGGACCGACTCTCTTCTCTGTATACATCAATGATGTCGCTCTTGCTGCTGGTGAGTCTGATCCACCTCTACGCAGACGACACTATTCTGTATACTTCTGGCCCTTCTTTTGACACTGTGTTAACAACCCTCCAGGCGAGCTTCAATGCCATACAACTCTCCTTCCGTGGCCTCCAATTGCTCTTAAATGCAAGTAAAACGAAATGCATGCTCTTCAACCGATCGCTGCCTGCACCTGCCCGCCTGTCCAGCATCACTACTCTGGACGGCTCTGACTTAGAATATGTGGACAACTACAAATACCTAGGTGTCTGGTTAGACTGTAAACTCTCCTTCCAGACTCACATCAAGCATCTCCAATCCAAAGTTAAATCTAGAATCGGCTTCCTATTCCGCAACAAAGCATCCTTCACTCATGCTGCCAAACATACCCTTGTAAAACTGACCATCCTACCAATCCTCGACTTCGGTGATGTCATTTACAAAAATAGCCTCCAAAACCCTACTCAATAAATTGGATGCAGTCTATCACAGTGCCATCCGTTTTGTCACCAAAGCCCCATATACTACCCACCACTGCGACCTGTACGCTCTCGTTGGCTGGCCCTCGCTTCACACTCGTCGCCAAACCCACTGGCTCCAGGTCATCTACAAGACCCTGCTAGGTAAAGTCCCCCCTTATCTCAGCTCGCTGGTCACCATAGCAACGCCCACCCGTAGCACGCGCTCCAGCAGGTATATCTCTCTGGTCACCCCCAAAACCAATTCTTCCTTTGGCCGCCTCTCCTTCCAGTTCTCTGCTGCCAATGACTGGAACGAACTACAAAAATCTCTGAAACTGGAAACACTTATCTCCCTCACTAGCTTTAAGCACCAGCTGTCAGAGCAGCTCATAGATTACTGCACCTGTACATAGCCCATCTATAATTGTAGATTGTATAAAGACTTATTTTTCACTGTATTATTGACTGTATGTTTGTTTTACTCCATGTGTAACTATGTGTTGTTGTATGTGTCGAACTGCTTTGCTTTATCTTGGCCAGGTCGCATTTGTAAATGAGAACGTGTTCTCAATTTGCCTACCTGGTTAAATAAAGGTGAAATAAAAAAAATAAAAAAATAAACAGACTGTTGTTGAAACCCTTGGTTTGGTTCTGATCTGTTCTATGTCTTTCTGCAGCGTGTGTCCCGACCTCCTGCTGCTGGCCCTGGAGCACAAGGACTACTTCCTTTGTCAGCTCTGCCTGCAGCTCTTCCTAGACATCCCTGAGGTGGTCACGTGTGCCTGCCTCAAAACCTTCATCAGGTCAGTCTAACTCGATGGTGTATGGGGCGTCTTGTGTAACGACCTATACGTTGTGAATAAGATTCACTCTGGTGAAGTTCAGGATAGTGTTTCCTACCAGTGCTGGAGCTTGATTATGTATTTGTTGGCCTAATTGTTGTGCTCTCTTTTGATGGTTGAAGTTTCTACTCATTGTGTCCAATGCATATTCTTTCCACCACATTGTAAACCAAGCGGTCTCTTTGTGGCTGTGTATTGATTTTTAAATAGTTTATTTTTAAGTTTGTTTATTTCTAGAACTTGTTTTGTTTGAACCATTTCCAATGCTTCCAAGTGTTGTTACTGCAAATACATAGTTTGTCAATTCATATAAATAGCCTGAAATCAGGATCGTTGTTGTAACGGCTGTGTGTCGCTCTCCCTCCAAGTGTGCCAGACGGCGACGTGGAGATGGTCAGTCTGGAGCCGGACAGCGTGTCCTTCATGGAGGGCCTGCTGGCGGCGGGGGCCCGGGGGGGCCAACAGAACGGCTTCAGCCCCCCTCTGTTTGAGGAGGACAGCTGTGACCCCCACCACCAGCCCAAACCTCCCCAGCACCAGGATAAGAAGAACCCCACACTGCAGCTGGAGGTCTGCCCCGTGGGTCTACACAAGGCTGTGCTACTGTATCCTTGTGTGTAGTCTGGACAACCATTACCCTAAACACTATTCCATTGCAAGACTTCAGTAATATCTGATAATGTCATTGTTGATTAAACCGTGTAATTGATTTTTCAATCCATCTGACTATTGATGATACTAACACAAGGCTGTGTTACTGTATCCTCTCACTATGGGTTTGTTTGATTGGTTGATTCGTTCAATTGTTCATTAATAGGGATAGATACACTGACACATTTCATTGTCAACAGTCGGCTGCAAAGCACCATAATGTTTACCATGCGCTAATATACAGCACCAGTCCGTAGAGATTACTCTTAAACATGTGTGGAGGTATTATAACTTAACTGTGCTGCTATAGTAATGAGGTCCTGCAGACGCCGTACAGTGACAACCTCCTGCTCCCACACCTGAAGGACCTCAACGCTCAGCAGGTTATTGTGAGTAGCTACCTGTCTCTCATCTCCTTGACAATATGCCATAGTTGGGATCAATTTCATTCAAGTCGATTCAGGAAGTAAATTCCAATCTTCCCCATTTTGAAGAATTATCACATTTGTTTACTTCCTGAATTGAATTGGAATTGACTGTAATCCTGCAATATACCATGGTGTTTTTTTTTCTTCTATTGACTTCCAATGTATTAACTGCAGTTAGCTATGAGGATACGTTGAAAGACTGATGGCTGCATCCTTCTGTTTCCTTTCCTCTCCTAGCTCTTTCTTCAGTACCTCCAGTTCGTCTATTTGAAATATTCCCAAGACGTCTACCCACAAACGGCAGGTTTGAGATCGCCCACAATGACACAGGTTGGTACATGGAAGCATTAAAGTTATACAAAAGGTGAATGCATGTAATTATATTGTATAGCATTAACTTAATGTGTGTGTATTCTGAATTTCCTTTTTCTTTTCTAGATCATTGACTGGGTGTGCTTGTTGTTGGATGCTCATTTCATGGTCTTGGTCATTGCTCCTGATGCCAAAGGATTGTTGTCAAGTCTCCAAAGCTTTGTCAAGTCCCAGGTATGTGCTTTCTCTCTGGTCCTCACCGCAAATGATAGTTGAGCATTTTTGTCATAATGGTTCCCTTGATGATAACTAGTGTAATTTGTTTTTATTGCTATGATAATGAAACCCACTTGAGGCACCCAGGGAGGAATGTTTACCTCTTCAGTGGTTCAAACTGGAAAAGCAAGTGGTGTTGCGATTGTAATTGCTAGCCGTTTTCTGTCACGAGCAGCATCGACGATATTAGGATGAGCACGATGCAAGACTTTGCTCTCACACAGTCACACAGAGTATCTGCGCATGTGCACTGGTTCGCTCCACTCTGCTAAAACGTGCCCGCTTCGGAACCAACCCAGCGGAGGAGTTTAGCCATACGCTTCAACGCTCGTATTTGTTGCGTAAATTGACACACTACTGCTATTTACTTTGTGCATCTACTTCATCTCGCTGTGTATGGTTCTACGTACTGTGTATGGTTCTTTGTTGTAAGGGTTCATTTAACGTCTATACCTATCTACCCATTCCAGGTGAAACTATTCTCTGAACTGGGGAAGATCGAGGGCTGCCTTCAAGAGCTCCACAAAAGGAAGCCGTTGAATGACATCAGCCAGTACTCCATAGAAGTCATTGAGCTGTTTTAGACCATATTTACAGATTATTTCTAATTAAACTCTGCTGTTGACCTTCTCCCCATTTTTCTCTTGGTCAGTTGCATCAGTGTTCCACTTTGTATTTGGTACGCTACCGAAAGGTCCATGGTTAAACTGCTATATCATACCTATCTACTGTAGATACCTACACTGGTCCCAGATCTGCTTGTGCTTTCAACGATGAACATAGGAGTTGGCTGTGCAGCGCCCAAACAGATCTAGGATCAGTCTAGTTGATTCCCAGATGTGTAGAGCAAATTATTCTCTAGTTCTGAACTGTGGCATTGCCGAGGCCTCGGTCCCTATAGCCATGTGATTTGTATTTGTATAATCTGAGGGCGGGTGTAGTAGAAATATTTGTTAATATGAATTATGTAGAAAACTATAGTCCCATGAAATTTCATCATGGCATAGATACTTTTAACCTATGGAACATACTGCCCCTTTTTTTTACAGGAATATACAGAATACTGACATGTCTAAAAATGGAAATGGGTCTCAACCTTCCATATGGTTGACAGTCTTGTGGTTAAATGTTGTATTTCATAAAGGCGATTTGGACAGTGAATGACATCTCCCAATCACATTATAGTAGCACATGTTTTCTATAGATACATTTTGTGTTGCATTCTAACAAAGTCCATTCTGAATTCATATGACAGTATTTGTATTAAAAATACCCTATGCACAAAATGACCCTCGCCTTTGTCCCATCATGATGAGTTGTATGGTTATCGTATGTATGTCTAAGTTAAGATTACATGGTACCATATACACAATGCGGTTGAAAAAACAAAATTCACAAATTTTGGACACCACTTTAAATTTGTGAATTTTGTTATTTCAGCCACACCTGTTGCTGACAGGCACGGGCGCAAGTTAGGTTTTAAAATTAGGTGGGGATCTTTTTTTTTTTTTTTATCCAGTCGGATAAAGACTCCAAACGGCCTACCCGACCACTCTGTTTTAACACTGACTACCAAGTTCCAAACTGCCTCTGGGAGCAAAGTCAGCACAAGAACTGTTTGTCGGGAGCTTCATGAAATGGGGTTCCATGGCCAAGCAGCTGCACACCCAAGCCTAAAATCACCATGCTCAATGCCAAGTGTCAGCTGGAGTGATGTACAACTCGGTGCCATTGGTCTCTGGAGCAGTGGAAACGTATTCTCTGGAGTGATGAATCACACATCACCATCTGGCAGTCCATGGACAAATCTGGGCTTTGGTGGATGTCAGAACGCTACCTGCCCCAATGCGTAGTGCCAACTGTAAAGTTTGGTGGAGGAGGAATAATGGTTCGGGCTAGGCCCCTTAGTTCCAGTGAAGGGAAATCATAACGCTACATAATAAATATAATCGAATTGTATTTGTCACATACAACCTTACAGTGAAATGCTTACTTACAAGCCCTTAACCAACAATGCAGTTTTAAGAAAAAATGTGTTATGTAAAAAATAGATAATTAAAAGTAAAAATAATTAAAGAGCAGCAGTAAAATAACAATAGCGAGGCTAAACAGGGGGTACCGGTATGTTGAGGTAATTGAGGTAATATGTACATGTAGGTAGAGTTAAAGTGACTTTACATAGATAATAAACGGAGGGTAGCAGTAGCATAAAAGTCTGGGTAGCCATTTGATTAGCTGTTCAGGAGTCTTATGGCTTGGGGGTAGAAGCTGTTCAGAAGTCTTTTGGACCTAGACTTGGTGCTCCGGCACCACTTGCCGTGAGGTAGCAGAGAGAACAGTCTATAAATACAATGACATTCTAGACGATTCTGTGCTTTTCACTTTGTGGCAACAGTTTGGGGAATGGCCTTTCATTTTTCAGCACGAAAATGCCCCCGTGCACAAAACGAGGTCCATACAGAAATGGTTTGTCGAGATCGGTGGGGAAGAACTTGACTGACCTGCGCAGCACACCGACTTCAAGCCCATCGAACACCTTTGGGATGAATTGGAACGCATATTGCAAACCAGGCCTAATCTCCCAACATCAGTGCCCAACCTCATTAGTTGGATATTCAACGGATATTCGCGCTTTCAAACCTCAATAGCTTTCAAACCACTTGAGCCACAGACTCCAAATAAGTGTCATGATGTTGGAAAAAATTGCGCACAACATTGCACAGGTCTTATTTTCACAATTTGGACATTAATTCACTTTCCAAAGCTAATAAACGTGTTGAAATGTGAGCAGCATTTTGGATTCTTAGTTGAATTAGTTAGGGAGCGTAAACAAAGTACAAATGTCAAAAGCTCCTTGGTCATCTAACCTACTTGACTCAAACAAGGTTCAGAATGTCCACTCAGTGGGCCTACAAATTGTATACCCTTTAGTTTGTCCATTTTCATCTCACATGTTTTTACATACATTTTTCAAACTTTAAATTTTCAATAGCTCCTTGGTCATGTGACCTACTGACTTCGAACAAGGTTCAGAATCTACATTCAGTGGCCCTACACATTGCACACCCTTTAGTTTGTCAATTTGATGCAGTTTGTCAATTAGCTAGAACCACTTTTGAACATTTTAGGAGTAATTGAAATTTGAAAATGTTTATTTGTCACTATGTTAACGGTCCCTGACTGCTGTTGGTGGATGTAAGGAAAACTACAGGGGAATATCCGTCGAATATCCTACGTGAAACTGATTTTACCTCGGTGAGTGGAGGCTGTTATAGCAGCAAAGGGGGGACAAACTCCATATTAATGCTCATGATTTTGGATTGAGATGTTCGACGAGAAGGTGTCCACATACTTTTGGTCATGTAGTGTATGTAATTTAGATATTCACATCAATATTTTTTGCAATACTGCTAAAGTCTACTTGGAACATGCAACCAGAAAATGAAGTATTTATTTTTGAACACTTGGAGGTGCCCTTTTCCATTGTGTTGTACCACCTTTTGCATGAAGACCGTAGGTAATATAAAGACATTAACTACATTCAAATTTACGTAACAAATGTATAGTTGAATGATTTGGGGATTAGAAGTACAACCCTTTAAAGTGAAACTTCCCATTAACTAATTACATCGTCAAAAGATATCGTTGTCGGCAGGATTCGAACCTGCGCGGGAAGATCCCAATGGATTTCTAGTCCATCGCCTTAACCACTCGGCCACGACAACTTGATATTTATATATGAAATAATTCCCAATTTAACCCATATCAATTTAAACCTGCTACTATTTATCATTTTAAGACTATTAGCTACTCCTTAAACTACCATTCACTGTGCTGGCTGCTTCTATTGAAAAATGTAGCTATAACATCGAAATAATTAGACTTCTGTCTGCTAGAGTTAATAAAGCAATGTGCTTGCTTTAAAGAGAAAAGCCTTGGCATAGACATACTACAGAGAGCAGGCACCAACCAGTACACTGGACATACTAGGCCTTATCTAAATAGGCTACATTTGAGAACATAAACCACAGACTGTAATTAAACATAATGTAGCTAGGCCCTATCATAAGAGAGGTATTTAGGAAACATTGTAGCAACAAAGAGGAAAAAAAGAAACAGTGTTACACCACAACTGCTACATTGGTAGGTTATGTCACCATCATTCATTCCATGGTGATGGAACTATTCTGATGTTCTTCGTTCTGATCCAGAATGTTGAATGACCTCTTCATAATATCCACTGTGTGCATTAATAAGTCAACACAATGTTTGAATGTATAAATGCATACAATTATCCAATGCAATACACAGTATCTTATGAGTATTTTTTGGCCATTAAAATAAGTTAATCTAATAACTACATCAACATTACAATTGGAGTCTCTTTGATAACAACAAATTAACTACCAATAGCTACATTAATTAAATGTTGACACATAGTGAACTTCTGCCTAATATGTGATCATATTTGCTCTAACTCTGAAACAACAACTTGGTTTCAGTATTCTGATCTTTCCTGTGGCCGACTACGTATGCTTGCTTACATTCTGGCTAGAATGACGACGTCAGCTGCAAATTGACGACGCTGTTACATTGTAATAAATCGATATTTTCTTGATTTGTATGAATTGACATGACAAGTGAACGTAAATAAACAATCGTGGGGGCATCACGTTTGCATGGATAACACATTTTATGAACTAACTGCGTCTACTGTAGAATAGTAGTCACGTGACCTCCATACAGGGCCTGCTGTCTGTTTTCAGTGGAGGGAGATATCCGAAGAAAAATGGCGACTGCAGGCGAGCTAAAGCGGGACGCCGGCCATTCTATTTGAACATTCTACTAAAAATTGAGCCCGGGGCTTGGTGGGGCTAATTGAGACTATCGCAACGTTGGTTAGGGTTTCCGAGGTTGCCCGTTTTCTCGGGTTTGTGTGGACTAGTCGCGCGCTAAAATTGAAATTAAAAATAATACATCTGCTACAATGCGAGGGAGAAGAGGAAGGCCGCCCAAACAGACAGCGGAGATGCAGGAGGTTTCCCCTGGGCCAGTTCGCGGTTCAAGAGGGAGAGGGAGAGGTAGCCGTGGTAGGGGAAGGGGCCGAGGACGTGGCCGCGGACGGGGTTCGGTGGTGGATACCGGTGATACAGAAATTCATCGGAGAGAAAACTACCATTCGTCCAGGGGCCGGAGGAAAGTTGGAGCAACGACGACATCGCGGGGCAGAGGAAGAGGCAGGGGTTCGAGAGGTGGTCGCGGCAGCAGGGGGAGACGGCCACTGTGCAAGGTGGTCTACGATGACAACAGCGACGAGGAAGAGGATAATATTAGTTTGAGGTCGGAGGAAGACGAACTTTTACACGAGAATCCCTCAGACTACGAAGAGGAGGCCGTGGACAATGAGTCCGATTTTCTGGAAGAATTACCAGATGAGGATGATGCTAGCTACTGTACAGATAGCAGCTTTCGGAGCCATGATAGCACGCACGGCAGCACTCCAGGTACGTGCAAATGCAATTTAGAAGCATTTTTCAAATGCATGCCAAAGTGTTAGTTTTTATTTAGCACATTTGGGAAGTAAGCTGCATTGTTCAAAATGGAGATTGCACTCATAAACAGGCCTTTGTTTAGGAGCTCTGGTGATCGTTTGCTAGTTCGCGCACAGTGAACAATACTGTCACCTCGCATGTTTTCTGTTATAAAAAAAATCTGCAAAAATGAACACGAATTTGACGATGGGGATTATTGTAATGTAGAATTGTTCATTTGCATAATTGCACCATTTTGCATGCAACATATTAGGCGTTAGTTCCAGATAAACATTTACCTACTTTCCATTCATTCATTTAGCAATTATCGTCAACAAGCATGCCATGCTGCACTATCTGGCTACAAAATATCATGATAAGATGTATACCTTTTGTTTTAGAACTGCGCGTGCGTTTTTGATACTTTGTCGCCTTGCATGGCATGAATATACAGTTCCTGTAGTAGATGTAAACAATTAAGGGTCAGTTTCATCAACTAGTTGTAATTTATCCCCCCTCCCTTAGTTTAAAACATTTTTTCCTTCAGAAAATCAAGTGTTGCGATATATTTCGTGAGATTGTGGTCAAATCAGTTTGACAGGACATCATCGCGCGGCCCTTTGTTTTGAAAAGAGGCGCTCTAATTTCACCTGTTGCAGCTTGAACTCATTATAATATCACGTACTAAATTGTACGGTAACCATAGCAAAGCCAATCTATCAATGTAAACGAAGAGCACAGGTAACCTTCTTTGAAAAATAATTATTGAACTGTAAAGTCAATAGTTTTGATCTTGTATAATGTCAAAACATTAGTGAAAGTGACATTGATGTCATTCATGTACTTTGGTCTTCATGTAGTCCATTTTTAAGCCATGTATGCAATATAAGGAACCATTTTGTATTTTTCAGGATTATGTATAAGATTAGTATAAATTATTGTACATTTTCTGATATCATATGGTGGTCACTAAAATCTTAAATTATCATAATTCCACATGTTCCTGTAGACCTGGAATGGATCTGCTGATTCATAATGCAAGGCAGAATAATATTTCCATAAAATTATAGATTTATTGATATGGTATGCATCCTAAAATGTCTGTGAATGTGTTTCATAACTTGCCCCACATCTCATAAGCACAGATGTGTACAGCCTGGACAACATGGTATTTCTTGAATCATAATTCTATCTCTCCATTGCACCCCAGTGACTGATTACGCAAATAACCTCCTACCCCAAATAGGCCCGATTAACTTGTGAATATGGTTGAATTGTTCAATGAGTGGTTTATGTGCCTTTCATATGACCTATAATCACACACACTCATTTTATCACACTGAGTCACAAATACATGCTTACACATACACAGAGACTCTGTGCATAGGGCGGGAGGAATGAAGGCAGAGGTGTTTGTACACAGCCCTCACTGGGGGCACACGCTCAGGGGAGAGGTGCTTGTTGGTCATTTTTAATGTCTCCTCATCTATGCCTACACCCTGTCTAATGTTTGAAATCTAATTTAAAACTATAGTATGTTAGTTGTTATACCTACCTACTCTAGCTGATATCAGAGGGTGTGGATCCCTGGCTTTATGTTTCAGACTCTGAACTTGATCAGTGCCCATATTCATAAAAAGTGCTGATCTAAGATCAGTTAAGCCTTTTCGATCATAATGAATAAGATTACATGGACAGGGGGAGCTGACCCTAGATCAGCACCCATACTCTGGCCCAGGGTAGAGTGAGTGAAGGAAGGCCAAATTCTCCACTGCACAGTGAATACTCAAGTACCAGGTGCTAGGTCAGCTTATTTACACTTTTAAGACCTGATTTTTTTTTAAATGTACTGAGTAAATCAAAAGTTCTCTTTCCAAAGGGAGAAATTCTGTTTGTAGAAGAGATTCAGACTTTATATAAACCGTGGGATTTATGGAAGGGTAAAAAATACGAGTTGGTTATAACCAATACGCTGTGCTTAAAAGTTGATACAGCGAAAGTAATGCACACATTCACAGAGCTGTTATCAATAAACAGTAACAAAATAGTTACACACTCAAATGTGTTGAATAAGAAGCCCTGCCTGTTTGATAGAAACATCGACAGCTGTTATGGTTGATGGAAATTGTGCTGCCTGCTTTGGCTCATTCGGTATGTATCTAGTTTTGTCTTTGTTTCTTCACCTGTTTTTGTTGTGTTTCTCAGAGTCCAGCACTCAGTGTTGAAGGGCCTTTTTTTCCTGACCCCGTTTTATGTCTCTTGATTGATTTTAATTATTTACATAATTTATAGCCCTCTCTCTCTCTTCATCCCTCTCTGTCTCAGGCCGGAGGGGCAGACACCCGCACCGGCCCCGCTCACCCATCTTCGAGGCCAAGGAGGTGCCCTCCCTGGAGCTGCCCAAGTCCTCAGAGGACCTGCTGGTGCCGGCCAATCAGCTCCTCAACATCTCGGCCGTCTATGAGGTGCTGCGCAACTTCGGCTCGGTCCTGCGCCTCTCGCCGTTCCGCTTCGAGGACTTTTGTGCGGCGCTGGCGGGCCAGGAGCAGTGCACCTTGCTGGCTGAGACCCACACCGCCCTGCTCAAGGCCATCCTGCGCGAGGAGGACACGTCCAACACCACGTTCGGTCCTGCCGACCTCAAGGACAGCGTCAACTCCACACTCTACTTCATCGACGGCATGACCTGGCCCGAGATGGTGCGCGCCTACTGCGAGAGTGACCCAGAGTACCGCCAGGTGCTCCCTTTACTGGAGGGCGAGGAGTACCCCTACGAGCCCCTCGAGAGCAAAATTAAGGTCCTTCAATTCCTTGTGGACCAGTTCTTGGCCACCAACTTGGCTAGAGAAGAGTTAATGTCGGAGGGGGTGGTGGCGTACGACGACCACTGCAGGGTGTGCCACCGGCTGGGGGACCTTCTCTGCTGTGAGACGTGCTCGGCCGTCTACCACCTGGAGTGCGTGAAGCCGCCGCTGGTGGAGGTACCCGAGGACGAGTGGCAGTGTGAGGTCTGCGTGGCACACAAGGTGCCCGGCGTAGTGGACTGTGTGACGGAGGCGCAGAAGAGCCGGCCATACATCCGCCAGCTGCCAATCGGCTATGACCGCCACCGCCGCAAGTACTGGTTCCTGGACCGCCGCATCGTGGTGTAAGTAGACAACCACAAACAAACGTTCACTCACTACAAAATTATACTCAACAAAAATTTTAACGCAACATGCAATAATTTCACAGATTTTACTGAGTTACAGTTTATATAAGGAAATCAGTCATTTTAAATAAGGTCATTAGGCCCTAATCTATTGATTTCACATGACTTTGCAGGGGCGCAGCCGTGGGTGGGCCTGGCAGTGCATAGGCCCACCCACTGGGGAGCCGGGCCCAGCCAATCAAATGTGTTTTTTCCCACAAAAGGTCTTTATTACAGACAGAAATACTCCTCAGCTGTCTGGGTGACTGGTCTCAGACGATCCCGCAGGTGAAGAAGCCAGATGTGGAGGTTCTGAGGTTGGGTTGTGAGGCCTTTTGGACGTACTGCCAAATTCTCAAAAATGATGTTGGAGGTGGCTTATGGTAGAGAAATTAACATAAAATTGTCTGTCAATAGCTCTGGGGGACATTCCTGCAGTTATCATGACAATTGCACGCTCCCTCAAAACTGGAGACATCTGTTGCATTGTGTTGTGTGACACAACTTCACATTTTAGAGGCCTTTTATTGTCCCCAGCCCAAGGTGCACCTGTGTAATTACCATCCCGTTTAATCAGCTTCTTGATATGCCACACCTGTCAGGTGGATGAATTATTTTGGCAAAGGAGAAATGCTCACTTTTATTTATTTATTTTATTTCACCTTTATTTAACCAGGTAGGCAAATTGAGAACACGTTCTCATTTACAATTGCGACCTGGCCAAGATAAAGCAAAGCAGTTCGACACATACAACAACACATAGTTACACATGGAGTAGAACAAGCATACAGTCAATAATACAGTGAAAAATAAGTCTATATACAATGTGAGCAAGTGAGGTGAGATAGGGGAGGTGAAGGCAAATAAAATATATTAATAAATAAAAATATAAAAAAGGCCATGGTGGCGAAGTAAATACAATATAGCAAGTAAAAAAAACACTGGAATGGTTGGTTTGCAGTGGAAGAAGGTGCAAAGTAGAGATAGAAATAATGGGGTGCAAAGGAGCAAAATAAATAAACACAGTAGGTAAAGAGGTAGTTGTTGGGCTAAATTATAGATGGGCTATGTACAGGTCCAGTAATATATGAGCTGCTCTGACAGCTGGTGCTTAAAGCTAGTGAGGGAGATAAGTGTTTCCAGTTTCAGAGATTTTTGTAGTTCGTTCCAGTCATTGGCAGCAGAGAACTGGAAGGAGAGGCGGCCAAAGGAAGAATTGGTTTTGGGGGTGACCAGAGAGATATACCTGCTGGAGCGTGTGCTACGGGTGGGCGTTGCTATGGTGACCAGCGAGCTGAGATAAGGGGGGACTTTACCTAGCAGGGTCTTGTAGATGACCTGGAGCCAGTGGGTTTGGCGACGCGTGTGAAGCGAGGGCCAGCCAACAAGAGCGTACAGGTCGCAGTAGTGGGTAGTATATGGGGCTTTGGTGACAAAACGGATGGCACTGTGATAGACTGCATCCAATTTATTGAGTAGGGTTTTGGAGGCTATTTTGTAAATGACATCACCGAAGTCGAGGATTGGTAGGATGGTCAGTTTTACAAGGGTATGTTTGGCAGCATGAGTGAAGGATGCTTTGTTGCGGAATAGGAAGCCGATTCTAGATTTAACTTTGGATTGGAGATGCTTGATGTGAGTCTGGAAGGAGAGTTTACAGTCTAACCAGACACCTAGGTATTTGTAGTTGTCCACATATTCTAAGTCAGAGCCGTCCAGAGTAGTGATGTTGGACAGGCGGGCAGGTGCAGGCAGCGATCGGTTGAAGAGCATGCATTTCGTTTTACTTGTATTTAAGAGCAATTGGAGGCCACGGAAGGAGAGTTGTATGGCATTGAAGCTCGCCTGGAGGGTTGTTAACACAGTGTCAAAAGAAGGGCCAGAAGTATACAGAATAGTGTCGTCTGCGTAGAGGTGGATCAGAGACTCACCAGCAGCAAGAGCGACATCATTGATGTATACAGAGAAGAGAGTCGGTCCAAGAATTGAACCCTGTGGCACCCCCATAGAGACTGCCAGAGGTCCGGACAACAGACCCTCCGATTTGACACACTGAACTCGATCAGAGAAGTAGTTGGTGAACCAGGCGAGGCAATCATTAGAGAAACCAAGGCTGTCGAGTCTGCCGATGAGGATGTGGTGATTGACAGAGTCAAAAGCCTTGGCCAGGTCAATGAATATGGCTGCACAGTACTGTTTCCTATCGATAGCGGTTAAGATATCGTTTATGACCTTGAGCGTGGCTGAGGTGCACCCATGACCAGCTCTGAAACCAGATTGCATAGCGGAGAAGGTATGGTGGGATTCGAGATGGTCGGTAATCTGTTTGTTGACTTGGCTTTCGAAGACCTTAGAAAGGCAGGGTAGGATAGATATAGGTCTGTAGCAGTTTGGGTCTAGAGTGTCTCCCCCTTTGAAGAGGGGGATAACCGCAGCTGCTTTCCAATCTTTGGGAATCTCAGACGACACGAAAGAGAGGTTGAAAAGGCTGGTAATAGGGGTGGCAACAATTTCAGCAGATAGTTTTAGAAAGAAAGGGTCCAGATTATCTAGCCCGGCTGATTTGTAAGGGTCCAGATTTTGCAGCTCTTTCAGAACATCAGCTGACTGTATTTGGGAGAAAGAGAAATGGGGAAGGCTTGGGCGAGTAGCAGAGGGGAGGGCAGTGCTGTTGACCGGGGTAGGGGTAGCCAGGTGGAAAGCATGGCCAGCCGTAGAAAAATGCTTATTGAAATTCTCAATTATAATGGATTTGTCGGTGGTGACAGTATTTCCTATCTTCAGTGCAGTTGGAAGCTGGGAGGAGGTGTTCTTATTCTCCATGGACTTTACAGTGTCCCAGAACTTTTTTGAGTTTGTGTTGCAGGAAGCAAATTTCTGCTTGAAAAAGCTAGCCTTGGCTTTTCTAACTGCCTGTGTATACTGGTTTCTAGCTTCCCTGAAAAGTTGCATATCACGGGGGCTGTTCGATGCTAATGCAGAACGCCATAGGATGTTTTTCTGTTGGTTAAGGGCAGTCAGGTCAGGAGAGAACCAAGGGCTATATCTGTTCCTGGTTCTAAATTTCTTGAATGGGGCATGCTTATTCAAGATGGTGAGGAAGGCATTTAAAAAAAATATCCAGGCATCCTCTACTGACGGGATGAGATCAATATCCTTCCAGGATACCTCGGCCAGGTCGATTAGAAAGGCCTGCTTGCTGAAGTGGTTCAGGGAGCGTTTGACAGTGATGAGTGGAGGTCGTTTGATCGCTGACCCATTACGGATACAGGCAATGAGGCAGTGATCGCTGAGATCTTGGTTGAGGTGTATTTGGAGGGCAAGTTGGTTAGGATGATGTCTATGAGGGTACCCGTGTTTACGGAATTGGGGTGATACCTGGTAGGTTCATTGATAATTTGTGTGAGATTGAGGGCATCAAGCTTAGATTGTAGGATGGCTGGGGTGTTAAGCATGTTCCAATTTAGGTCGCCTAGCAGCACAAGCTCTGAAGATAGATGGGGGGCAATCAGTTCACATATGGTGTCCAGAGCACAGCTGGGGGCAGAGGGTGGTCTATAGCAGGCGGCAACAGTGAGCGACTTGTTTTTAGAGAGGTGGATTTTTAAAAGTAGGAGTTCAAATTGTTTCGGAACAGACCTGGATAGTAAAACAGAACTCTGCAGGCAATCCTTGCAGTAGATTGCAACACCGCCCCCTTTGGCCGTTCTATCTTGTCTGAAAATCTTGTAGTTAGGGATGAAAAGGTCAGAATTTTTGGTGGTCTTCCTAAGCCAGGATTCAGACACGGCTAAAACATCTGGGTTGGCAGAGTGTGCTAAAGCAGTGAACAAAACAAACTTAGGGAGGAGGCTTCTAATGTTAACATGCATGAAACCAAGGCTATTACGGTTACAGAAGTCATCAAAAAAGAGCGCCTGGGGAATAGGAGTGGAGCTAGGTACTGCAGGGCCTGGATTCACCTCTACATCACCAGAGGAACAGAGGAGGAGTAGGATAAGGGTACGGCTAAAAGCTATGAGAATTGGTCGTTTGGAACGTCTAGAACAGAGAGTAAAAGGAAGTTTCTGGGGGCGATAAAATAGCTTCAAGGAATAATGTACAGACAAACGTATGGTAGGATGTGAATACAGTGGAGGTAAACCTAGGTAATGGGTGATGATGAGAGAGATATAGTCTCTAGAAACATCATTGAAACCAGGTGATGTCATCGCATATGTGGGTGGTGGAACTGAGAGGTTGGATATATAGTGAGCAGGGCTAGAGGCTCTACAGTGAAATAAGCCAATAAACACTAACCAGAACAGCAATGGACAAGGCATATTTACATTAAGGAGAGGCATGCTTAATCGAGTGATCATAAGGGTCCAGTGAGTAGAGGTTGGTTGGGGTCACGGCGATCCAGACAGCTGGCCGGGTAGCTGGCTATCGGTAGCAAGATAACATAGGATGGAGGTCTGTTTTTTTTTTTTTGTCACCTCGTTCGTTTCCGTCGGTAGATTAGTGGGGTTCCGTGTGGTAGAGGGGATCGATCCAATTGGAAAAATAGATATAGTGACCCAAGAAAAAAAAGAAGAAGAAAAAATTGTCCGGTGTACTTATTTAGATAGCAGCCGATAAGACAGCTAATAATTAGCAGATGGGTATTCAGAAACGTCGCAATGGAAAAGCCTGTTGAAACCACCTCGGACAATTACGTCGGCAGACCAGTCGTGATGGATCGGCGGGGCTCCGTGTCGGCAATAAAGGGTCCAGTCCAATTGGCAAAAGAGGTATTGTAGCCCAAGAATTCGCTGGTAGACCTCTTCGGCTAGCCGGCTAGCACTAATAGGGATGTAAACAAATTTGTGTTCAACATTTGATAGAAATAAGCTTTTTGTGCTTATGTAAAATTTCTGGGATCTTTTATTTCAGCTCATGAAACATGAAACTAACACTTTACATATGGGAGATTTAGTTCCCAGTTTCAGCTGTACCGGGCAAATGGCAGACAGTGTGAATGTTTCAGCATGATAATGCGCGGCCTCATGTCGCAAGGATCTGTACACAATTCCTGGAAGCTGAAAATGTCCCAGCCTGCATACTCATCAGACATGTTTGGGATACTCTGGATCGACATGTACGTCATTGTGTTCCAGTTCCTACCAATATCCATCAACTTCGCACAGCTGTTGAAGAGGAGTGGTGATCACACCAGTTACTGACTGGCTTTCTGATCCACGCCTCTACCTTTTTTTGAAGGTATCTGTGACCAACAGATGCATATCTGTATTCCCAGTCATGTGAAATCTATAGATTAGGGCCTTTCAACTGCCCCGAGAGGAATCCCTTTGACAGTTATATCTGCCCTACAATCAATAGGGCCTTTCAATTGACTGATTTCCTTATGTAACGCAGTAAAATCTTTGAAATTCTTGCATGTTGCGTTTATATCTTTGTTCAGTGTAATAAATAGTTATTTCAACTTCCTATTCTACCTGGCAGATAATTGTGTCTGTTCTAGACGATACATTTATATCTGAGTATTCTGTAATGTTATATCCCCCTGGACATCCCTTCTCAAGCAATTGATTAGTTGGATCAGGTGTGATAGGACAAAAATTGCTAGGGGCCTTGGAGGAACGGATTGGGAAACACGGGGTTAGGGTGGAGGGATGGGATGATGGGCTAGGGCTGTTGTCTGACCTGGGGCTGTTGTGCAGGATTGGGCCTGGTCTATCATGTCCCTGCCTAAAACACCTCAGTCTTTGAAGGGATGCTGCTGTGTTAACCGTTTGCTGTCCTGACACTAGGAGGAACATGAAAACCGTTGTCATCACAATGTGAAATGAAGACCACGATACTAAACTGAGTAATGTCCAAACTCCTTTTTAAAAGGAAAGGATGAGTGTTGAAGGCCACTGCTAATGGCTATCCTGGTCTTTCTATAGAAAGGTCCTTTGGAGGAAGAATGTGGGGCATGTATTTGACACTTTTGTCTAAACCAGTGTTTCTTAGGTAGCCTAACGGTTAGAGGGTTGAGCCACTAACTGAAGGGTTCCTGGTTTGAATACCTGAGCCGGCAAGGTGAAAAATCTGTCTGTGCCCTTTGAGCAAGGCACTTAACCCTAATTTGGTCCAGGCGTGACGTACTACTATGGTTGACCCTTTACCTGGTTCTGGGGACATTTTTGTTTTTGGCCTTGCACTACACAGCTGATTCAAAGGATCAACTCATCAAGCTTTGATGATTTCAATCAGATGTGTAGTGCTAAGGAAAAAACTAAAATGTGCACCCCTTTGGGCCCCCAAGAACAGGGAACACTGATCTAAACATTATTTACAAATTATACATGTTGTTGTTGTTTACCTTCTGGGTATCTCAGCCTCTCGTACCTCCAACAGTGCTCTTAGGTCAGCTACAGGATAAAAACATTTTTGGAGAGAAGACGTGCAACATGTACATATATAATGGCAATATGAAGACTAATACATTTGGCAGTGCTGACAAAGATTGGGCCAGGATCGATTCGCCTTGCTACCCTATAGGCATGCAACAGTGATTTGAATTTGATGCACACTGCTCATGGGAGCCAGTGGAGAGTGTGAAGGAGATTTATACAGTCTGGTAAGGGGCCATAATGGAGTTGTTAACTGTGACAGAGGTATTGGAGCAGGCAGGCTCTTCCAGGGAGGAAGAGCAGCTTCTCTTGTCAATGTTGAGCTTTGAGGTCGTGGGCTAGCATCCAATAACTCTGTGTGATTGGGAAAGTCAGGTCTCAAACCACTCCGTACACCTCCCCTTGTCCCTAACCATTTGTTTTTGCAGATCTGTACGGTGTGAGATCCATCATTGCACTGCTTATAGCCTACCTACCCAGACCATACAGGTCTGCAAACATCGAGGGGTTAGGGCCATAGGGGACGGAGCAATTTAGGACTGGCTTTTTTACAAAGCATTTAGATCTAACTTTCTTGCCTGGTCTTTGAGATGTCAATTCAGTGGACAATGATATAATGCACATTGCTCTGACATAACTATAAAGTACATGTTAGGACTAGTCCACAAAATATGTTGACATGTAGTAAATTAACTGCTAGTTGGTAGCTACAAAGATGATCTTTAGCTGACTCAAAGGTGTCTTCATTTTAGCAAATAAATTTCCCGCTGACAAATGTAGCTGGCTAGCTAGCTAGGATCATTCTATTATCTTAGCTAACATTGCATTAATTAAATAAACTTTCTTTATCCAACTTGCAAGCTAGGTGAAAGAGTTGTTTATATGTTGGCAAAAAAACAGCTTTTACATTAGTTCATTTAGCTATACAAGCAAGCTAAAACTGCACAGCTCTGAGAATAAGCCATGTCGATCATTTCCCAATTTAATTTCCCAATAATCATGTTTTCCTTGATTGCAGCTAAGTCAATGTTAAAACTTAAAGTGCAATTCCACCGACAGCTTATTATGCTAGCTAGCTGATTCAAGGGGGAGTGAGGGTGAGCCGAGAGACATCCGCACGAGTGCAGCAGTCTACACAGGAGTGTTCACAACTAGCTAACAGGCTCGCGGCTAATGCAGCAATCGCTATGCTAACATATAAACAGCTAACTCTTGCCATTCCACCCTGTTGCTAAAGCTACCCGACACTAGCTAGCTAGCCAGCCCCGACAGAAGTGCCAAACAATCAGTAATATATTATACGTGATCATTACTTATTTATTCACGTTTACAGTGTCAATTTCAATCAGGCACTGACGTTATACACGCAATAATCACTGTTAACCCAGAATCAGAATTGAAGCAAAAGTGCAAGCAATTGACCCGTGATCATGTTCAAACTGAGCTTTTTTTACATGACAGATGGCACTCTTCAATCTTCGCTTTTATCCAGAGCGGCTTACATCACTTTTTTAGCTTCTCTGGTAAGGTATAGAAAGGCCAATGCCTCGCTTGTTTGAAGGATAATGACAATGTAAACACACAAATATTATTACGCGATAGCATATACGCCAGCTATTAAGCACTAGTCACAGATGGTGTGGTAGCAGACTCCTTTAACCTGAGAGGAGAGTGTCACACACTCATGTACACGAGCACAGACACACACACCTGAACAGAGGGATTCGGGGGTAGCCTTCACTGTCTCATTGCCGCTCCCACTCAAGAAGGTGGCCTTCACTGGGAGCAGTGTAAACGATTTTCACCATCCCCTTAGAGAGAGAGAGAGTGTGTGTGTGTCTCGAGTGGGTGGTTGCATCCTGAGAGGATGCTGACTAGATTGTTGGAATACTGCCTAAGGCTAGTGAGACCCAGGCCTAGACCCTGCTGTGCACAAAGCTGTCCATTTTGTTGATATTTGATGTGGGCCTATGTGTTATGCATGCCTAGAGCGCTCAAAGGTCTTACAACTTTAATTTCCCAATAATCATGTTTTCCTTGATTGCAGCTAAGTCAATGTTAAAACTTAAAGTGCAATTCCACCGCTTCTCAACCTCATTTTCATTGTCTCCAGCACAGTACCAGTGTCTACATACAGTGTATGTGAAAAATGCGCATTTTCTGCGTTCTACCCGATGACGTAATCAAAAGTTAAAACATTTTAAAGACGGTGATTTTTCAAACACATTGAGATTCACGGTGACGTGGAGCAATAAAATACCCTCCCTCTGGCTTGAAACTCGTTTCAGGTTTTGAAAATCCCAGTTTTTCTTACTTTTAATCCTACCTTGTGATGTCACAGAGAAGCATTTAGGACCTTCTTATCTTTGCAACCACAGATCATAGAAACACAGCCTTTTCACATATCTAGACACCCATATGGTGCTGGAGATAATGAATATGAGTTTGTAAAGTGGCTGAATGGCCCTTTTAAGGAAAACTGGCACCATAGAAGACACGTGTATTAAATAGTTGTCAGTACTATGTCCTTACAATGGACAATTTCCAATGGCAGGTGTCTGCTTAAATGTTCTTCATTCTACTGCTTGTCATTTGATGATGGCATCAATTAATCAAAGACATTGATCTCTTTCTCCATCCTCTCTCTCTTATTCTATCCCTCTCTGTCTCCCATATTCTCTCCTTCCCTGTCCCCTCCATCTCCCTCTTATCTCGCTCCCCTCCTTTTTTTCCACCGGTGTCTCGCTCACTTCCTCCACCCCAGTGAGGAGGACGGCGAGCAGGAGGACAAGACCATCTGGTACTACAGCACCAAGGTGCAGCTGGCTGAGCTGATCGACTGCCTGGACAAGGGCTACTGGGAGGCCCACCTGTATGCCACGCTGGAGGAGATCAGGGACGAGGTGCACACTCACATGGACATCACCGAGGAGCTCACCAACAAGGCCCGCGGCGTCAACAAGTGCTTCCTCACCGCTGCTAACGGTAAGAGATGTGGACACGTTCAGATAGGGCATGTTTGTTTACATTTACATTTAAGTCATTTAGCAGACGCTCTTATCCAGAGCAACTTACAAATTGGAAAGTTCATACATATTCATCCTGGTCCCCCCGTGGGGAATGAACCCACAACCCTGGCGTTGCAAGCGCCATGCTCTACCAACTGAGCCACACGGGACCACATAACCACATTGTTCTACATAACCTACATCTATCTGACATGTTGAATAAGGTAGAATAAAAATCTCTATTAATTGCATTTCTGCAACGTTTACCTACTGAACGAGGCCTAGGTTACACACACACAGGTTTTGGGATTTTTTTTCTTGTTTATTCTAGAACTAGTTTTGTCATTTCCAGTCATTTCAGAATAAAGTTTTACCAGTTGTTTGCGTAGTTATTTACTATTAAACTACCGGTATTACACACTGACAACATGCCTATTGAATACAGCTCTCTGTACGTTGTTAGATAACTAACCTTACATTCCCCATAGTACACATCCTATTGTTTCCTTCCTTTTGAAGTCTGTCATTGTGTTACTATCATTGGATGGGTGAAAGCTTTACATTGAATCTATTGAGACCCCAGTGAATTTTGAGCACAGTTTGGTAGGGTAAAGCTGTTATGTATTTGTTTTTACATTATAAAGTAAGGTTAGGCTTTTTCTTCAAATAAGACAGTTTGTTGTGTCCTAAATGGCACCCTATTCCCTATGTATTGCACTATAAAGAGAATATGATGCCATTTGGGATGCACACTTAGTCAAGAGTGGGTACTTCCAGTAATTAGCGTTTGACTCTGACAAATAAAATCAATGAATGGTTGTTTGGCTGTTGCCCGTCTGAGGGAAAGGAGCACAATTACAGCAATGCCTGCCTCAATGGAATATATTATCAGTCTCTCTGAATTGGCCCACTCTGTCATTTCCATCAGTCATTGGTTTTGCCTCTTGACAATGCTCAGTGCTTTGAAGAGAACTACTAGTCTATTACTCTATTCCCCTTTCAGTTCTCCCCCTATGGTGAATGAATGGTGTTAAGTGATGAGCAAACACTTACTCTGGCTGTGTCCCAAAATGGCAAATGTAGTGCACTACTTTTGACCGGGTGCCTTTTGGGACGCAGATACGCTCTGTCTTTTGTTGATATTCATCATTGGCATCATTTTCTCTGTTCGGTTGGTTCCAACGAGGCGGCAGATTGCCTCCTGCCCACGGCTGCACCTCTTAATGTCTCTGTGTTGGTAATGTGAGGGCGCTGATCGGCACGGCAGCATACACACACACACACACACACACACACACACACACACACACACACACACACACACACACACACACACACACACACACACACACACACACACACACACACACACACACACACACTTACTCAGTTCAGATCCATGGTATTGGGTGTGTGTGTATGGGTTTTACAGTTATAACTCATGCAAGTTGGGCACATTAGCATTGTGTGTGTGTGTGTGCATGTTTGTTAGGAGGGATGTGCACATGCCACTCATGTAAGGCTCTAGATATAGTAGTCCATATTAGAGGTCGACCGATTATGATTTTTCAACGCCGATACTGATTTATTGGAGGACCAAAAAAGCCGATACCGATTAATCTTCTTTTTTTATATATATATATATATTTTTTTTATTGCATGATGTGAAATAAGTTATTGCAAACATAATTTGTAATATATATTTTTTGTTGGATTGATGCTGTTACTGTTTAGTTTCTACAGACTTATTTTTTAACATCTCTTGGTTTGAACAGAACCGACTGTTGTCAAATTGGTAGAAAGCCATAAAACATTATTTGTTGAGGTATATATATATATATATAAAAAGAAGATTAATCGGTATCGGCTTTATATATATATATAAAGCTAATATATATATATATCATGACAATTACAACAATACTGAATGAACACTTATTTTAACTTAATATAATACATCAATAAAATCAATTTAGCCTCAAATAAATTTGGTTTAAATAATGCAAAAACAAAGTGTTGGAGAAGAAAGTAAAAGTGCAATATGTGCCATGTAAGAAAGCTAACGTTTAAGTTCCTTGCTCAGAACATGAGAACATATGAAAGCTGGTGGTTTCTTTTAACATGAATCTTCAATATTCCCAGGTAAGAAGTTTTAGGCTGTAGTTATTATAGGAATTATATGACTATTTCTCTCTATACCATTTGTATTTCATTAACCTTTGACTATTGGATGTTCTAATAGGCACTTTAGTATTGCCAGTGTAACAGTATAGCTTCCGTCCCTCTCCTCGCTTAGGGTGTAGGATGACCTGAAATATTCTGCTTTTACAAAATGTGATGCTGTTTTCAAATGAAACACAATACCTTGCTCTTGTTAAAGCTTTTAGAATTTGGGCTCGAACCAGGAACACAACGACAACAGCCACCCTCGAAGCAGCGTTACCCATGCAGAGCAAGGGGAACAACCACTCCAAGTCTCAGAGCTAGTGACGTTTGAAACGCTATTAGCGCGCACCCCGCTAACTAGCTAGCCATTTCACATCGGTTACATGAGCCTAATCTCGGGAGTTGATAGGCTTGAAGTCATAAACAGCGCAATGCCTGACGCACAACGAAGAGCTCCTGGCAAAATGCACGAAAGTGCTGTTTGAATGAATGCTTACGATCCTGCCGCTGTCTACCACCGCTCAGTCAGGCTGCTCTATCAAATCATAGACTTAGTTATAACATAATAAGACACGGAAATACGAGCCTTGGGTCGTATTAATATGGTCGAATCCAGAAACTATCATCTCGAAAACAAGACGTTTCTTCTTTCAGTGAAGAACCGTTCCGTATTTTATCTAAGGGGTGGCATCCATTAGTCTAAATATTCCTGTTACATTGCACAACCTTCAATGTTATGTCATAATTACGTACAATTCTGGCAAATTAGGCTGCCCAACTGTTGCATATACACTGACTCTGCGTGCAATGAACGCAAGAGAAGTGACACAATTTCACCTGGTTAATATTGCCTGCTAACCTGGATTTCTTTAGCTAAATATGCAGGTTTAAAAAGATATACTTCTGTGTATTGATTTTAAGAAAGGCATTGATGTTCATGGTTAGGTACACATTGGAGCAACGATACGCACCGCATCGATTATATGCATCTCGGGACACGCTAGATAAACTAGTAATATCATCAACCATGTGTAGTTAACTAGTGATTATGATTGATTGATTGATTGATTGATTGTTTTTTATAAGATAAGTTTAATGCTAGCTAGCAACTTACCTTGGCTTACTGCATTCGCGTAACAGGCAGTCTCCTCGTGGAGTGCAATGAGAGGCAAGTGGTTAGAGCTTGGGACTAGTTAACTGTAAGGTTGCAAGATTGAATCCCCCGAGCTGACAAGGTGAAAATCTGTCGTTCTGCCCCTGAACGAGGCAGTTAACCCACCGTTCCTAGGCCGTCATTGAAAATAAGAATGTGTTCTTAACTGACTTGCCTTGTTAAATAAAGATTAAATAAATACCGATTTCCGATTGTTATGAAAACTTGAAATCGGCCCTAATTAATCGGCCATTCCGATTAATTGGTCGACCTCTAGTCCATATATGGTACTGTTGTGGGTAATTATTATTTATTTTTTACAACTAATTCACCATATCAGTTCCATTATTTGAATTCCAATTTGTTCAGTTTTTTTCTGTGAGCTCAATGTGCACATTGCGCTGCAGTTTCTCTAGAGATAAATCGCATCATGCCCGAACTGTGCGATGGGGTAGGGAGTTGTAGTTTCCAACAGGCCAATGTTCTACATATTTTAGCGCAGAAAAAGTTATAATTAACTACGATGACCATAATCCATTGCACAACTACTTGTCCTGTCTGTTTCTTTTACCGCATGCTACGGAAGAGACAGAAGAAAATACATGATCTAAGTGATTGATAGTTGGTATTGAAGAACTACTCAAATAATGATTTTGTCAGACCGCATAGGTAGCAGTTTTATAGAGATGAGATGATGACTGTATTAAATAATAAAGTTGTAATATACATAACAACAGAAATATTTTATTAAAGTAAAGTAATGTGAACAGCTGATGGTTAATAAGTAATTGGCAGTCACTTGCATCGTGGGACTTTATTCGTTGTTTTATTCTGTTGTTACAGCATTTAACCCACATAGTGCATTTAATGTTTAAAAAAATAATTGAAATAAATAAATGTGATAATTGAACCGACCTCGAAATGCACTAATCACTCAGGACTAATGTATATGACTAGCATACTGCTGTCCCTCTCCCACCCGCCTCTGTCAGATTATCATAGTGGATTTTCCACTGCCGTCCCAAAGCAATATCCTAAATATGTCCAAACCCCTCCTATTTGGGTAAGTAGGCCTTAATCAGTGGGGCAGTGGCAGGTTGGCTGGCTGGTTGTGTTTGAGTGCCTCTATCTCCTCCTGTGCTGGCTTGGCCTGGCTGTAGGCTCTGGGGGCTGTGGCACTGCTCCAGCAGGCTTCACTGGGAGGAGGTCCAAGATAGCAGGACTGAATGCCTCTGAGGCAGAGAGAGAGAGAGATGGTTGGATAGAGAGGCAATAGTCATTGGTGGGGTGAGGTTGAGGAACTGTGGAAGAATATGGAGGCAAAAGGTCAAGAAAGGGGAGGAAAGAGATGGCGATAGAGGAGAGAGAAAGGTGACAAAGAAAGAGAGGGAGATGGAAGACGAGGAGGGACATGGCTGTGCTGGGTGTCCTCCTGTCTTCTATACGTAGCCAAGTTAGCCAAGACAGTCCAGCTGAGCCAAAGGTCCCTGGCTCTGAGAGTGTGAGGAGCTCCATTGTCTAACACCAGAGAGCCTGCCAATGACTCATCCTCTGCCCAGTCTGTCTCCCTTTCCATCCATCTCTCTTTATCCTGCTTGCTCTCTTTCTCTCTGCCCCTCTTTCTCTCACCTCCCATCTCTTCTCCCTCGATCTCTCTTGCTCTCTCTCTCTCTCTCTCTCTTTCCCCCCTTCCTCCCTCTCGCCCTCCCGCCAGTTACGTGAATAGTACTCAGTCATGTTGAAGGGCCATAGGAACCAGTACAGCCATTCCATGACAACTTTACTCTCCAGTCCCAGTTTGGCTGGGCTCCAAACAGTTTCCTCCTATCCTTCATGACAACTGATCTGATGAAAGAACAAATGGGATGGTTGAATGTGATATGGTGTTAAGGCTAGGACTGTGTTAGAGAGTATAAACAGATCTGGGACCAGGCTATTGTAACTGTGCAATTGTGATGGACTCGGATACAGACTGAGATCCAGTTCTCTGTTGGTGTGCCTCCCATTGAGAATCAATGGTTTGAAATCTCCCCAGTGAGTCTACTTACGACTGGCTCCTGCACTGTGGAAATCACATTATGTCTGAAAGAGCATTTTACACACTTTCTCTCTCACATGCACATAGACAAACACACCACACACACACACTCCATAAGACACTGGCATTGGGAGAGCGATCCCAGACTGGGCCCCCTAGGAAGACACTTTAGGCTGCTGTCAAGGCTTCTCCACCACCCACACATACATGCTGTCCAGTGACAATTGACAGAGAAAGTAGGCTATCATTGATGCCTGAAACAACCCGTTTTTCTTTGTCACCATTCCATCCTTCCCCCCGAAATATGAAATAACCTGCTTCATTACAGAGTACGACTTAAATTTCTCCGCATGTGGTCCTGCCATAGAGTGGAAGTCACACATTAATACAGGCTAATTTCTTTGTTTTTACCGCATTGAGCAGTTGTATAAGCCGTGACAATTTTTCGCTATGCGGCTATCATTTCAGATAAGTCTCATTTTGAGGCGGTGTTCAATTCAAAGCACAGCTGGGTGCTAATGTGCTCATTCCCAGACAGACTACATGGCCATTCTTATAGTATAACCCAGAGAAAAGCACAGTCAGTAGCAAGCTTTCAAGCATAGGTTTGAGAGTTTGATTTAGAGGTCGACCGATTAATCGGAATGGCCGATTTAATTAGGGCCAATTTCAAGTTTTCATAACAATCGGTAATCTGTATTTTTGGACACCGAATATGGCCGATTACATTGCACTCCGCGAGGAGACTGCGTGGCAGGCTGACTACCTGTTACGCGAGTGCAGCAAGAAGCCAAGGTAAGTTGCTAGCTAGCATTAAACTTATCTTATAAAAAACAATCAATCTTAACATAATCACTAGTTAACTACACATGGTTGATGATATTACTAGTTTATCTAGCTTGTCCTGCGTTGCATATAATCGATGCGGTGCCTGTTAATTTATCATCGAATCACAGCCTACTTCACAATCACAGCGCATTCACGAAAAAAGCACTGTCGTTGCACCAATATGTACCTAACCATAAACATTAATGCCTTTCTTAAAATCAATACACGAGTATATATTTTTACATCTGCATATTTAGTTAATATTGCCTGCTAACATGAATTTATTTTAACTAGGGAGATTGTGTCACTTCTCTTGCGTTCTGTGCAGCAGAGTCATGGTATATTAAGCAGTTTGGGTTGCCTGGCTCGTTGCGAACTGTGTGAAGACCATTTCTTCCTAACAAAGACCGTTATTAATTTGCCAGAATTATACATAATTATGACTTAACATTGAAGGTTGTGCAATGTAACAGCAATATTTAGACTTAGGGATGCCACCCGTTCGATAAAATACGGAACGGTTCCGTATTTCACTGAAAGAATAAACGTTTTGTTTTCGAAATGATAGTTTCCGGATTTGACCATATTAATGACCTAAGGCTCGTATTGCTGTGTGTTATTATAATTATATGATTTGATAGAGCAGTCTGACTGAGCGGTGGTAGGCAGCAGCAGGCTCGTAAGCATTCATTCAAACAGCACTTTCCTGCATTTGCCAGCAGCTCTTCGCTGTGCTTCAAGCATTGCGCTGTTTATGACTTCAAGCCTATCAACTCCCGAGATTAGGCTGGCAATACTAACGTGCCTATAAGAACATCCAATAGTCAAAGGTTATGAAATACAAATACAAATCGTATAGAGAGAAATAGTCCTATAATTCCTATAATAACTACAACCTAAAACTTCTTACCTGGGAATATTAAAGACTCATGTTAAAAGGAACCACCAGCTTTCATATGTTCTGAGCAACCACCAGCTTTCATATGTTCTCATGTTCTGAGCAAGGAACTTAAACGTTAGCTTTCTTACATGGCACATATTGCACTTTTACTTTCTTCTCCAACACTTTGTTTTTGCATTATTTAAACCAAATTAAAAATGTTTCATTATTTGTTTGAGACTAAATACATTTTATTGATGTATTATATTAAGTTAAAATAAGTGTTCATTCAGTATTGTTGTAATTGTCATTATTACAAATATATATATATATATATAGAAATCATGTGATTAATCGGTATCGGGTTTTTTTTTGGTCCTCCAATAATCGGTATCGGCGTTGAAAAATCATATTCGTTCGCCCTCTAGTTTGATTCTTATGGCAGAATTGCGCCGTGATCAAATCAGAAGATATATCGATTTTAGCGTTCTCTGTCAGTGTGGGATGAAGCTATAGCGAATGCATAGGCTGACTGACTCTACTCACTATCGCTTGCTGGCGAGAATATGAAAAATGCTTTGAGTTATAACTGTTTTATAGGCTAGTCAATAAACCGTAGTTTATGCTCAGACCGTATATGAGACCGCCAAGGTGTAGCTCAGAGGTGCATAACTCAGCGCCTTGATTTCTGCTGTTCTGCTGGTTTCAAATTCTACTTGACTGATCACCATTCTCTATAACTCAGATTTTTTTGTGTTGTTCTTGATAGTGTTTAGTCTATATACTGCTCGTTATTTGATATTTTTGGCTGAACGTTTTAAAGATGTTTAGTTTTGCTATAATTTAAAAAAAATAGACATACATAATATGTATTTTAATTATCTAATCAATTAAATGAATCAATCAATCTGTGTCCTCTCCCTTCTCCAGAGGAGATCCTGGACCGGCTGAGGGCCAAGCAGGAGGAGGAGCTGGAGGAGGTGAAGCGCCGGGCGGCCGAGGAGAGGGAGAAGGCGGAAGCTCA
This sequence comes from Salvelinus fontinalis, assembly GCF_029448725.1. NCBI lineage: Eukaryota > Metazoa > Chordata > Actinopteri > Salmoniformes > Salmonidae > Salvelinus > Salvelinus fontinalis. The sequence continues at coordinate 10,458,510 of NC_074667.1, forward strand.
GAAAACTCTCCGGAAGGAGGAGGAGACGGAGGGGGGAGAGCCCAAGGAGAAGACTGATGAACTCGAGAAGAAGGGAGACGAGGAGGGAGCAAGGGAGGGTAAGGCTGAGAAGGACAATGACCAGGCGACCAAGGAGGGGACCACCATTACAGGTAAGAGACACACACACACCATCTAACTACAGCTACATCGTGGTCCTACAGGCTCTACGGTCTGTTTGATATTACTATGTCTTGATATAGAGCAACGAAGACCTAATTAATTATTGATCCGTTTCCCACAGCTCTCTTCTCTTTCTGAGCCAATTAGAAATCCCTTATGTTGCTTGTCATCACATCGGAGACCACTTTGTCATCTTAAAACAATACCTTCAGCAATACTGCTGATAACCCCTCTGTAATAAGCGTACTCACAAGTTTTACACAATGCCTGCTAGTCTTATTACAATACAGCATCTTCTATATACACACGCTGGAAGTGCTTGTTGTGCATATTCCACACAGTCTGATACATACACTTTGACCAACTCTGTTTGAAATGTGTAATTTTATTGGCCGCCATCATGGCACTAAAAGTTCAAAGATAATTACGTTCTAGTGAGAATGCACATTTGAATGGAGTTAGAATGTTTTCAACATGTAGCATAGTTTGCCAAATTCTGAATATCTGCGACTCTGATTCTAGCTGAGCTGGCTCCCTCTACTGGTGAGGGCTCCATCCCTGAGGGAAGTAAGCCTGATCTTCTGGCTCCACAACCCACCCTCCCCGCAACAGAGGCCACCAGCCCTGCCGTGGGGGGGCAAGACCTCCTTACTGGGGCCCAAGAGCCTGGGGACGAGGCCCTAACCAACATGGAGGGAATGCAGGAGGCTGAAGGTACCAAGGGGGTGGTGTCACTGTGAACTTTGAACCCCATTCATCAACCCCCTCCATTAACTTCCTGTGCTTGGGTTGTTCCTCTCCTCACATCCCGCCTTCCCCTTGTCGGACCACTCTACCATTGGTCGCTGTCCCTCTTGCATCCCTCATTTCATTGGCTGTCAATCACCTCAATAATTTATCCCGCAAACTGCAGGATTTTTCATCTCTTTCATACACCTGAATTTCAGCCTCGTTATTGAACACTTGTCGCAACTCTGCTGGATACCTGCTTTTATTTCATTCCAAAATAACGCTTAAAGCTAATTTATTTGATATGCAATCAGACTGAATAGCTTGGCATGAATCACAATGACTTTCAGACATAGCATTTGATTCTGAGCCTTGCGGGCGCTATTTAACCAGTCAGCAGAAGTGCATTGCTTCTGGCTCGCCGGCTTGTTATCATTATCATCAGTGTGCCCACTGTTGGATGCATTGTGAAGTTTAACCGTCATGGCTGCAATGATTCAATATCCATCTTCATGCGTTGCATTTGAATAAAGAGCTTTACCTTTACTGTACTACTGGTGTAAAACAGGGTGTGTTGGGTTTGGCCATATGTTGCATTCCTGTCATGTTGACACTGTACCTTCAATCTTTCATTGGATTGGTGTCTTATCTGTTGACATCCATATTCACCTCTGTGTAGACGTTGACCTTAGGCTCAGATCTACAATCAGCCTTACCCCTCCCTCACCATTTTTGGAGGGAAACTCAGAACTGACCTTGGATCAATGTCTAGGGGAAACGTCATCCTACTCCCCCATGCTCATCCCCTAAAGGGGTGATTGGTCATGCCTTTAATGCATGGGTCCAGATCATTACTTTGAATCATCATACCTCTATTCACTGTGTAAAAGGCTGTGTGTCTGCGCTACAGGAATGTCACGCATGCTGCTTCATGACACTAGAGGGAGCTATTTCATGTCATTTGAACTTTGAAGGGACTGTCTGTTGGGTCTTCTCTTGAGAAGTCCACATCCCAGGCAGACAAAAATATGTACATTTGATTACGTGCCACAATCCAAAATGAATGAGAAGGGTAGGCACCGTATAATTTCCTAATTCTCTGGTGTTTATTCGTTCGTTGGGTCGAGGCATATAGCTGGATCTATATACATTATTTTATTTTTTATTTATTTTATTTCACCTTTATTTAACCAGGTAGGCAAGTTGAGAACAAGTTCTCATTTACAATTGCGACCTGGCCAAGATAAAGCAAAGCAGTTCGACACATACAACAACACAGAGTTACACATGGAATAAAACAAACATGCAGTCAATAATACAGTAGAAAAATAAGTCTATATACAATGTGAGCAAATGAGGTGAGATAAGGGAGGTAAAGGCAATAAATAGGCCGTGGTGGCGAAGTAAATACAATATAGCAATTAAAACACTGGAATGGTAGATTTGACAGTAGATGAGTGTGCAAAGTAGAAATACTGAGGTGCAAAGGAGCAAAATAAATAAATAAATACAGTAGGGGAAGAGGTAGTTGTTTGGGCTATTTATAGATGGACTATGTACAGGTGCAGTGATCTCTGAGCTGCTGTGACAGCTGGTGCTTAAAGCTAGTGAGGGAGATAAGTGTTTCCAGTTTCAGAAATTTTTGTAGTTCGTTCCAGTCAATGGCAGCAGAGAACTGGAAGGAGAAGTGGCCAAAGGAAGAATTGGCTTTGGGGGTGAGAAGTGAGATATACCTGCTGGAACGCGTGCTACGGGTGGGTGCTGCTATGGTGACCAGCGAGCAGAGATAAGGCGGGCTTTACCTAGCAGGGTCTTGTAGATGACCTGGAGCCAGTGGGTTTGGCGACGAGTATGAAGCGAGGGCCAGCCAACGAGAGCGTACAGGTCACAGTGGTGGGTAGTATATGGGGCTTTGGTGCCAAAACGGATGGCACTGTGATAGACTGCATCAAATTAGTTGAGTTGGGTGTTGGAGGCTATTTTGTAAATGACATCGCCGAAATCGAGGATCGGTAAGATGGTCAGTTTTACGAGGGTATGTTTGGCAGCATGAGTGAAGGATGCTTTGTTGCGAAATAGGAAGCCAATTCTAGATTTAACTTTGGATTGGAGATGTTTTATGTGAGTCTGGAAGGAGAGTTTACAGTCTAACCAGACACCTAGGTATTTGTAGTTGTCCACATATTCTAAGTCAGAACTGTCCAGAGTAGTGATGCTGGGATGATTGAGTGGGATGTGGACTCATCTTGACATATGACTAACTTTGACGTCGGGAAAATATGTGTCAAACTTGGATTTTGCAGTATAACATCCCTTTAAAGCAGGGGTGTCAAACTCATTTCGCATCGTGGGCCACATACGGCCTAGGGAGATGTCAAGTGGGCCGGACCATTAAAATTATACCATACTCTGCTATAAATAACCAAAATATCATGTCTTTCCTTTGTTTTGGTGTAAAGAAGCACAAGAACATTAGAAAAATATTGAAATTTAATGAACTATCCTTTTACAAAACATTTCATGAAACACCTCATATTTCCTTAGACAAATGTGCAATTTACTTTTATCATTCACAAATATGCATTGCAACTGATCCCACTGATTGTACAAAGGCACAAAACTTTAATTGGTACTGAAAAATATAGTAATGCACTTTAAGATTAAATGAGACTTTTAAAGAAAGGAATTTTTAAACCACTTACACATACGCATATAAAATCTAAATGTAATCCCTGCGTACACCTTACAAACTAAGGAGAGTGATTTTAAATGTGTAATGAAGAAAGTGTTCGCCTGTCCTGTAAATCTGTAAACTTCATACATGAAACATACATACACATACAATACATACTGAAAATGTATGGAGTTGTATGAACAGTAGAATTCCATCACACAACTTTTGTTTTGAAGCTGCTGACTAACATTAAAGTGCACATTTTTTAAATCACCACAGTAAGGATTCATCCGCTGGCTTTTACCGCTGCTTCACTGACTTCTCGGCTCTGGATGAAAGGTGACTGCTGTTTCCTCAGACCCGCCAGCAATTCGTTAATCTTATCTCTTCTCAGTTGTCCTTGCAAGCCGTCATATTTTTCGCTGTGATGAGTCTCGTAGTGGCATCGAATATTATATTCCTTCAATACCGAAACTTGTTGCAAACACACCAAGCACGAAGGTTTTCCGTGCATCTCTGTAAATAAATAGGACGTGGTCCATTTTTCTTTGAAAATTCTACACTCCTTATCTACTTTTCTCCGTTTGGATAACGACATTTTGGCTAATGAGGGTGTAGCGGAGAGGTAGAGACCAAGGTATTAACAACGTTAATTGATCGAACCTCCTTGGGGGCCGGTTCCGGCCCGCGGGCCGTATGTTTGACACCCCTGCTTTAAAGCATGATTATAAATAGAGACTTATGTTGTGATTTTTTTTTTGTGGTTGGCAGAGAAGGGAGGTTCTGTGTCTAGCTCTCCCAGGGGAGAGGGGGTCCCCAGCCTGAGCCAGCCCTCTCAGCCCGGTGGTGAGGAGAACAGCAACAGCAGCACTATTGCCAGGGATGCCCCCAGGGTCCCGGAGGAGCCCGACCTAGCCGACAGGTCCTCTCAGTCCTCTATCAACAGCCAGGACGACCAGGGGGTGAACGGCGAGACTGGTGGCAAGCGGTCGGCAGTCACTCCGGGCGGCCGCATGGTGACCCGCCTGCGTAACCCGGAGAGTAAGCTGAGCCAGCTGAAGAGCAAGAAGGTGGAGGAAGCCGTTCACGAGGCCAACAAGGGCTACAAGGAGGGCAAAGAGGTGATCACTATTCATCTACAAAAAATACTGATTAGCCATTGCATTCCTAGCTATCCTTAGGTTGTTGCCTGGTGTACCAAACTTTGTTTGAGGTTACTTTATATTTTTCGTAATCGTGGGCCCAATTTGTTTTCTTCTAAGATTATCATGCTTTTATTTCAAGTGTCGCTCGTCTGTTATCGAAATATAACGTATTTGATTTACCTTTGATTTGACCCCCCTCTCCTCACTCCAGGTACTGGTGGTGACCCCGGCGGGCGACGTGTCGCGCCTCAGCACGCGCAGCCTAACAAGCAAGGAGGTGGTGATGAAGGGCACACTCAGCCACTTCTTCAAGCTGGGCCAGGAGGGCAAGTACCGCGTCTACCACAACCAATACAGCGGAAATACTCTGGCCCTCAACAAGCCCCAGCACCGTGAGGACCTGGACAAGCGGCGACACCTCTCGCACAAGGTAAACTTTAAGATAAAACGTATTTTAAGATAACTTTAGCTTGCACACACCTGAAGGAGTCAACAGAAACTTGAACAGATAAACACTTGCGATAAGTTTTAAGTTCAACTGTTTTGAAGGGATACTTTGAGATGTTGGCAATGAAGCCCTTTATCTACTTCCCTAGAGTCCGATAAACTCGTGGATACCTTTTATGCCTCTGCGTCCAGTATAAAGGAAGTTGGAGGTAGCTTTGCGAGCCAATGCTGACTAGCGCAAGGACTGGAAGTCTACAGGATAGCAATTGCCCTAGTTAGCAACTTTCTTCAAACCGCACGCAGAGATATAAGAATGATATCCATGAGTTTGTCTGACTGTGAGGGAAGTAGATAAAGGGCTTCATTGCCAAAAACTCTGAAGTATCCCTTTAAGTCTATGATGCCTCCTTTCAATCGTGTTTGTATCTTGTACAGTACTGGCCCTATATCTTTGTTTCATTTTAGCAGTTTTCTTTTCTTCTATCTTTCTAATTGTTGCTCCTTAAAGCATTTTTTATTTTGTTTTAGATGTACAGTGCTTTGTGATTTCCCCACGTAATGAAAAGCTCTCCACATATAAAACGGTTATTTTATTATTCAGTTTTGCATGACGCCGGCAGGCGACTTCAAGTGGAACGGCTCCATCCACGGCTCTAAAGTGCTGACCATCTCCACGCTGCGCCTCACCATCATCCAGCTGGAGACCAACGTGCCCGCACCCTTCATGCACCCCAACTGGGCCTCACACAGGTACGGATGGAATGTGGGCTCTGGGTGTTTTTGAGATCCTAGTTGGTTGATTTATATGTTTTGAAAGAATATGATCAAAATGTTCTTAACCCATAAGAGGTTAAGCCAGGGGAGGGGGGTTCTACTAAGTTATATGGAATTGTTTTAAGAAGGTCATACCAAGGATCATTTAGCTATTTGATTTAGAATTTTAAGACCCCTTGAAGTATAAAAAAAAAATTGGGAATGATTATATTCTTTTTGCTTTACTGCTGTAAGCCCATACAAATGTGTTGAATAACATATTCACTACATTGAACAACAGTCCCCCCGGAAAATCAAAGGGAAGTTTGTTTTGAAGTGTCTGTCCTATATCTGAGAGATAAAAGAAAGATCAGGAACATACATTTTTTTTAAAACATCTATTTAACCCCTCATTTTTGGCATTAAACCGTCTCCATATAAACTTCCATAAATGTTTTCAACTGGAACCGGGGGACCTTCAGACGAATCTTGTGAGGCCTGTGGGTGTCCTAGAACAAAACAATCGACATGTATATGTTCGTGAGAGTCTCACCTTTCCACAGAGGACTCATATTAGTTTTGTTGCCCAAACTGTTCAGACGCTACAGACAGAAGTTGGCAGATCGGCTGTACCGACTTCAGACGAGTCTCAAGATGCTTGTGGGGGTCGTAGAGCAAAACGGAGAACACCATCGTGTTTGTGGGAGTCATCTTTCCATAGTTTTGTAGGTCAAACCGTTTAGATGCTACAGACGATTTTGTGAGAAGACCGATTTTCGCGATGGTCTCATGGTCTGACAAACACCGCTCTAGCCCTTTCACCGCAGATCCAGAAGTGCGACATAGGCGGATGAGGTCGATTGAGACGGGTCGATTGCAAAAAACCAGACATCCCTAGCTTAAACTGTTTTTTATTTGTATTTTTTATTATGCTAGTTAGATTCATGCAGGGGGCGTGGACATCGACCTTAGGGGGTTAAGTGTTTGTTTAACCATTGTGTGCTCTTTCCTCGTTAGGGGAGGGGTGCACAGGCTATTATTCAGATACTAATTTGTGACACTATTTGGTGATAACATATTTGTTTTTACATGTTCATTGACGTTAGCGTGCTCTGCTCTTGTTCAGTTCTGACCCCAGCAGTCCCACGTGACAAATAAAGTCACACTGTCATGATTTGATGTCACCATGCTTCCATATGATGGATAACACCATTGTCTGACTCCCATTGGCTTTGTTTTGGTTTTCATCAGGAACAACTGGATTAAGGCGGTGCAGATGTGCAGTAAGGCCAGGGAGTTTGCCCTGGCCATGGCCATCTTGGAATGTGCCATCAAACCTGTGGCCCTGCTCCCTGTCTGGAAGGACTCTCTGGGACACACCAGGCGAGTAGACTCAAAGCGCACACACACACACAGTCACGTCTTTCACTTTAAATTGGCATCAAGTCATCAAGAGAACCTATTTTACCGTGTTATGTCATCCTTACATGTCATTACCACTTCAAATAACGCCTTAATACCATTTAATCGTACAAGTCTGCAGCCACTTCCAAGTCTGACTTCTTATAACAAGTGTAAACCCTAGACCAGTGGCGGCTGCTGACTACGCTGGGTGGTTAGAGATGTCAACAAAGCAGCGTGACAGAAATACAATGGCAAGTTTTTGAACGAACGGTAGTTTCTTTGAGAAGATACTGTATATAAAGCGATCTGTGTATTTGAACAGCAGCAGAAATACACCTATTTCACTTTCGCGTGTAAAAAACAAAAACAAATGACCACTGCCGAACATGCTGCCACTGTTTTGAACAAGTTAGATTATACTATTTAGAATCAGCAGCCAGCTCACAAACAAAGTGCACCAGGAAGAACGCAACAAGCATGCAGATGCAATAAGTGAAAACATATTATCTAACTGGGGATAACTAGCTAACTGGGGATAACTAGCTAACATAATGTCACAAAGAAATAAGTGAAGACACATTGTAGTTACCGGAGTTGTAACTCCAGTTCTATGAGTGGAGCGGAGCCCCATAGGTGAGCTCTGCTCTTAGTGGTTTACCCCGCTGCCTAGGCAGCAAATAGCCGGAGAAAACAATTATGCACACACCTGCAGCCAATAGGAGTACAGATCTCCCTATATAAGGGACGCTTCCCCTTCAATCAGCCATCCGAGAAATGATCTTCAGGGAGACTGGGGGTTGGCAGGGACTTAAGTCCTATGGGGCTCCGCTCCACTCATAGAACTGGAGTTACAACTCTGGTAACTATCGTTCTACATCGTGGAGCTCTGCTCCTAGTGGTTTAAGGCAACACTCTAAAATGTAATCCCTGCCTAACCTAACACTTCCCAACTTAATGAAAAGGTCTGTTCCATCAATGGCTGCGACCAAATCCCGCAATACTGTAACACACTGTGAAAACAGACTGTCACAATGTACTGCGTCATCAGTCTAATCCGCCCTACTCAGTCCCGAGGCACCGGCAATGACTAGTGGGCAGATAATACAGAATATGAGTCATACTAATCTGTACAAGCAGATAATGAACTCAACACTCTGTCGGTATTAAAGATGGGTCAAATAGTACTGTAACACCAGTTACAGAAACTATATCCCTAATCCGTCCACCCAAACACAGTCATAGACCTGTGGGCAGGGTAAAATACATGATTCTACTGTGCCACCCCAGCCAGGAGTCATGTCATGTAGTCCTTCTAATAGGAGAAAGTGGACCTAATGGAAACCCTGTCCATTGATCCTGCGTTTCCCTCCTTAATGGTAGCCTTCCCATCAGCTAAGCTGAGTACAGGCTGAACCAATTTAGAAGGCCTACTCACTGATTCCTCAGTGTAACCCGCCACACTTAATCCATAGGCAAAGCCAATGATTTGTGGGCAGATAGCAGAATATGAGCCAGCTACTCTGCCTCAGCAGATAGATAGATACCTCAATATTCCATCAATTTCAGTGACCGGTCTAATAGTAAAGCAACACTAGTAACAGCACTATTTCCCTCATCACTCTGCCCCGACACAGTGATACACTGGTGGGCAGTCTAGACATTCCCTGCCGTACTGACGGTGTCAAACAAAGGTCATGTCACACGTGTCTTACTCTCTGACAACTAAGAGAGCGGACCTAATGGGATCCCTGCCCAATAGTTCTGCATCTCTTATTAACTCAAGTTCTCCCTTCAGCCACGCTGAGTACAGTACGTGCTAGAGAGTTAGACGACAAGTCTAACAGGTAGAATCAGATAAAAGGAGATGGTGACGACCAAGACGTCGCAGTAACAAATATCCTGTACCCCTGTTCCTCTGAAAAGGGCCGTAGACGCCGCTACTCTACGAGTGCGGCCGCCTCATAAGCCGAATCAATGCCTTTGCAAAGCCAATGAGACAGCCGCTGTTTTGAAAGTTGTCTACCAAGTGTGCTAGCGCCGTGACACACAAACAACTGAGGCGATGACCTAACCATTGCCGTGCGCTGCACCGGGCACGGGCAATGAAGCCTCTCCTCTCCGCTCCACATGAGGAGGGGGGGAGAAAGCCCATAGCAGTCTGTGACCTATATGAGCTCTTATTAACCTTCGGCATAACTGCCGGGTTAAGACGTAACACCACTCTGCTCAAGTCGCCATTGTTGACAAGGCAGTCGGGTCTCGTCGAAAGAGCACACAAATCACTGACGCGCTTGGCTGTAGTCAAGGGAAGCAACAGTGACGTCTTCAGAGACAAAATCTTGAGGGGGATTTGATTCAATGGCTCGAACGGCGTCTCGCAGAGTGCCTCGAGTACCAAAGTTAAATCCCACTGGGGCAGCGTGGCTCTAGCCGCTGTCCTAAGCCGCTGCGACCCCGTGGGGTAGACACGAAGTGGGTCAGAAACAACAGAACTGTCTCCAACTCCAGGAGGTTGATGTGGCGTCCCGAGGGAGGCTACACACCACTTAGCGCCCGAGCCTGACATGTCCTTCCCCATCCAGACAGACAAGCGTCTGTAAACACTGGAATGTAGGAGGACACTGCCCATTGGGACCCCTTGCGTCAGAACGCACGAGTCTCTCCAATAGTTCAGGTCCGCTCTGAGCAAGAGGGGAACAACCAACGACGATGCCTCACTAGGTCGAGTCGTAGTTGGGCAAACCATCGCTTTGTTCTGTGCATTTGCAGAAGTCCCAGCGGAACCACAGAGTGGGATGACGACATGAGTCCCAAGAGTGTCATGACGGAATGCGCTGTCACCATGTGATTCGGATGAAACCTTCGTAGGGCTAGCAGCAAGGCAGCCTGCCGAGGATCCGAAATTCGAGCCTTCATAGTCAGTGTCTAGCTGTAATCCCAGGTAGACAATTAGATGACTGGGCCAAGGTGTGCTCTTTTCCCAATTCACAGCGAATCACTGTCTGTGTTGTGTGTGAGATTGCCAGCTCTGCTGACGGGGCGAGAACCAGTAGGTAGGCTAGTAGCCTTATCCCTTATTTGGAAAAGGTGCAAGGTGCCAGGGCGTACCCAAATGGTATACTCGTATGCCACCCCTTGGAAGGCGAAACGCAGAAACTTCCTGTGATGCGGATGCATTGGCACATGAAAGTATGAGTCATTTAGGTCTATGCTTATACAAAGTCCTTGTTGTGGATACATTCCAGTATATGTTTTGTCGTAAGCATTCGAAAGGGGGGTTTGCTACGCTCTCGTTGAGAGTGCGTAAATCCAATATCGGCCTCGTTTCCCCTGTCTTCTTTGGCACTCGGAAGTAGAGCGAATATAGCTCGCTGTTCCTTTGCTCTTGGGGAACTACTGTGGCCGCCTCCTTCGCCAAAAGTTGCGTAATCTCTTTCACAAGAGCGGCTGCTTTCTCTGGCATCTTCATCACCGTCTCCACCACGCCCGAAAACGGGGGAGGAGTTTGGTGGAATTGGATGGCATAACCCTTCACCAGTGTTCGACTTAGCCAGGAAGAGAGGGTGCAGCTTTGCTGAGTAATGCCCTGAAATCAGGAGAGCGCCAAGCTGTGGTACAGACAGAAGGAAGGATCTGTATTCCTCTATGGCCCAAGCTCCGCTGTCCCTTGACTCTGAAGTGGTGGGACAGCCCAGGGTGGGCCCCCCTCGAAAGGGGCAGTAAATATTGGCCCGTTCTGTGAGAAACGGGGGCACCAACACTTTGGTTTTATGTGTAACCTTGTGGTTCCAGCCCTCCGCGAACACAGCACTGGTCTGAGCTGCACTGACTGAGGCGCCTGCCTGAGTCGGTGCACCGTCCCCCAACAGTGATTCCGTCATCGGCCCAACATGGGGCTGTGTACGCAAGCTGTTCCTCAAACCCTTATCCACATTACTCATTAGAGTGTGTGTGGTATAGGGTTGGATTTATTAGCGCATTCTGTGAGAAACGGGGGCGCCGCCACTTTGGTTATACATGTAACCTTGTGGTTCCAGCCCTCCGTGAAGACAGCACAGGTCTGAGCTAAACTAACTGAGGTGCTCGCCTGTGTTAGTGTGCCCTCTCCCAATAGTGATTGCGTCATCGGCCCAACATGAGTCTGTGTACGAGAGCTGTTCTTTAAACCCTTAACCACATTACTCCTGAGAGTGTGGTAGAGGGTTTTTATGAGCTATAGCATGGCAGCTCATCAAGAGCATCCGCTTTTCTGCCCTCATGTAATTTTCCTTCAACATTCTCATGTGTGCTACACACAGGTTGGTGAGAGATAGAGAGAAGGAACCTGAACGGTCTTGAGTTTGTTATGGAAAAGAGGTTATCTTGTTACAAAGTCAGATGGAACACATTCTTTATTAACAAATGACACATTAGCTCCTCCATCCCTTTGCATGGGTGGGGGATGAACAGTCGGCGATGTCACTCCGGGTGCTGCGCTCTCTCCCGTCATGGTCGTCGTCTCTTTTGGCTGCCCCTAGGCCGCCAGGGCGACGAGATGAAGACTTCTACTGCCGCTGTCTTCTCTGGTGCTGCCGGAGGGGCAGGGCCCGCTCTTGGTGCACCAGACTTTCTGCGACCACCAAAGTGGCCATGGATCTCCCCGCCGCATACAGCCGACGTCTGTATGAGATGGAGGATGGCGCCGGAAATTGTCGATGCTTCCTCTATCTCCTCTCCCGATAGCTCAGTCTTACCCGTGGTGAGACGGGATAGAGAGGCCCGCCAGGAGGGCAATATTGTTAGCTGCTGCTACAGCTTACACTCCTAGAGTGAAGGACTTCCCTACCAGCTGGACTGTAATTCTGTCCGTAATGTGGGTTTCTTGGACGACGGCCAGGAGCTCGAACCTGGAGCGAGGTACACAGCCAGGACGTCCTCGAGCCTAGGGATCTCCTGAGGCTGTTCACCGTCTGTTCTGGTGAATAGGTTGTACGCCTTCATCAGCGCTCTGGCTGTTAAAGGCGATTCCCATGCACCTTCCGCAGACTTAGTGAGTGAGGGCATGGCAGGTGCCAACGGCACCACTGCCCGTCTCGGACTAGATTAAGGGCCGCCTCCGGGTTGGGGGGAATGGGGGGCAGTACAATCTCTAGGCTACTCGCGGCCCGCTCAATGAGCCCTGTAAAATCAGAGCACAGAGAGGCCTTTGCTCTAGGAGGGGGCTGCTGAAAACTCAGAGCCCGTCTCTTCCTCACCCACGGATGTGAAATTCCCCTTGCTCTCCCTAGGGAGGGGGGTCATTTCAGCATTGGTCGGTAGACTGGGCTTTTCCGGAGAAAAAACCCAGACACTTCCCAGCATCCTCGTCATCTCCGGAGACGCCGTCGTCATATGTTGCCTCAGAATCTGAGGCTAGCACAGACATGGCGTCTTCCAGAGGGAGATCACCCTTGAAAAATGCCCACCGCTGTTTCTTTTCCTTGAAAGAAAGGAGGGTGCATCTAGGGTATTCCAGGGGATCTGTGTGCTGCGAATCCAAACACACAAAACATAAGTTGTGTGGGTCCGTAGCTACCATAGTGGAGCAACGACACTGGGCTCTTAAAAATTGATTTTGGGGGTGGAAAATGCGTGCTCGTTGAAGCATAACGTTGAGACCAGGAAATCTACGGCGGGTTCGTCCTGAGTCTTCTCTCTAGGCTTCTTCAGTCCAGTCCTGTCGCTGAAGATAATGGGAGACTGATTGAGGGGAAGCGTACCCTTATATAGGGACACCTGTACTCCTATTGGCTGCAGGTGTGTGCATAATTCATTCTCAGGCTATTCACTGCCTAGGCAGCGGGGTAAACCACGAGGAGCAGAGCTTCCCTATCGGGTGGAGCGCCACGTTATAGAGCTAACTGGGGATAACTAGCTAACATAATGTCACAAAGAAATAAGTGAAGACACATTATCTAACTGGGGAGAACCAGCTAACTGGGGATAACTAGCTAACATAGTGTCACAAAGATGATCACGCAGATTGAGGCATGTTGCGGGTAGTATTGATTTATACACGGATTCTGTGAGTGTGTTTTATAAGGAAGTGCATAGGAGATGTTGTACCCACTGTGACTATTAAAACCTACCCTAACCAGAAACCATTGATAAGAAAAACTGAAAGCGTGAACCACCATATTTAACCATGGGAATATGGCCAAATATATGGCCAAATACAAACAGTGTAGTTATTCCCTCCGTAACGGAATTAAACAAGCAAAATGTCAGTATAGAGGCAAAGTTGAGTTGCAATTCAACGGCTCAGACACGAGACGCATCAAAGCTGCGACCGAGAGACTGAAAAACAGCTTTTATCTCAAGGCCATCAGATTGTTAAACAGCCACCTCTAGCACAGAGAGGCTGGGTGCCTACATACAGACTTTAAATCATTGGCCACTTTAATAAATTGATCACTAGTCGCTTTAATAATGTTTACATATCTTGCATTACTCACATGTATATACTGTATTTTATACCATCTATTGCATCTTGCCTATGCCGCTCTGTCATTGCTCATCCATATATTTATATGAGAAGGTTCTAGCTAGTGTATCCCTCTGTCCTTCGACTCTTGTTGGATGTACTTGTCCGGTTTATCAAGTCCCAGGCTCCCATGACTGTTAGTATTATTTATACAGAGGTTAATCTGTACCTCGTAGATCAGATCTAGTCTCACGTGGGGAAGTAAGCCATCTGGTGCGAGACATTTGAACCGTGTATCGGTGAATCGTTACATCCATGGTGGGCCTCCCGAGTGGCGCAGCGGTCTAAGGTGCTAGAGGCGTCACTACAGACCCGGGTCGATCCCTGGTTGTATCTCAACGAGCCGTGATCAGGAGTCCCATAGGGTGGCGCACAATTGGCCCAGCGTCGTCCGGTTTGGGGTGGGGGGGCTTTACAAGTAGGCCGTCGTGGTAAATAAGAATTTGTCCTTAGCTGGCTTGCCTAGTTAAATAAAAAGTAAAATATCTTATGAAGCAATGCATTCAGTATGCACTCAAAGTGATATGCTTGTATAAACGTTGGAATATAGTGCCTTCCAAATGGAGGGTATTGTGTGCCATATGGAACGTTACCCCACTCTAGCAGCTCCTCTGGCCCCTCCCGTCCCACTAAGACCAGTTTACCCAGAGGTGATTAGCAGCAGATCCAATGGCCCACCCCCGGCGTATAGCGCAATATTTATATGCCTGGGGGAAACACTGCTACCTGTTCTACTCCTCTTTTAAAATACTTGATTATGTTATAGTAAGGGTGGGTATGTGGGTGTGCAGAGTCAGTCATGGGGCTCACATCGTTTGTGTGTGTGTTGCTCGGAGCCTTGCCAAGAGCAACGAGGGAGTTACCCTCCTACTTTATGATCCGGGCTACCCCAGACCTTTCACTCACACCAGAGTGCATTGAAGGAAGCCGCTTTTGAACTGACTGTGTTTGCCTTTCTCTCTCGTCCCCCTTTCTGTGCCACCATGCAGGCTACACCGTATGACGTCCATGGAGCGGGAGGAGAAGGAGAAGGTGAAGAAGAGGGAGAAGAAGCTGGAGGACGAGGAGACCATGCAGCAGGCCACCTGGGTCAAGTACACCTTCCCCATCAAGCACCAGGTATTACACACAATCACAGACACCCGCACACACACACTCACTCAGACACCCACACACACAGTTAAGGGCTGCTCCACAAGCACAGACACATACACCCTTTTCATTTGGCCCTTTTTACCGAGCGAGCTCGGGCCCTTTTAAGTCGAAGCTCTACCACTCTATTTATGACTGGGCCGTTCACCACCACCCCTAATCGCCAAGACGTGTTTAATTGCAACTTCCTGCCTCCCAGAATGGCGACCGCTGCTAAAAAGCCCTTTGAGGCGTGAGTGTCAGAGCTCCGGTGCGAGTGTCATCTTTCACATAGTGGCCCTGCTAGATGTGTTTACTTAATGGTGGGTGTAAATACCCTCAGGCCCTCTCATTTCTCTCTCCCCTCCCTTCTCTCACTCCTGTCCACTTCCTTTATCTCTCCCTTTCTCTCTCTCTCTGCCCGCTTTCTTCACCCCTTTGTACCCTCTCTCTCTCTCTCCGTCACTCCGCTCTTTCCGTCTCTCTCTCTCTCCCGTGTGAAGGTGTGGAAGCAGAAGGGAGAGGAGTATCGTGTGACGGGCTGGGGCGGCTGGAGCTGGATCAGCAAGACGCACGTGCACCGCTTCCTGACCAAGCTGCCCGGCAACACCAACGCCAACTACCGCGCCGAGCTAGAAGGTCAGTAGGAGCGTTCTAGTTTGTGTCCTCTTCATAGAGATAGATAGAGCTCTCATCTTTGTATCTGTGCCTTTATTGCATCTGTGACAGTATTTGAAATGTCAGTGCAAATAAATTATTATATCCAAATAGAGATCTTTATCCATTTCTATGATTTGGTTTGAAGGAAATCAAGGAATTCAGTGGACAAATGTACACGTAGCTGTCAAACTCCTCCTCTTCGTTCTTAATTGCCGAAAGTTGTGAGAAATGTACGATTCAATTATTACGTCACATGGGATAATGTCCTCTGTGAAATTGACTCTACTAATATAACTGTGTCTATGATAACTCAAACCTGTATGTTTTCTTCTTTCACAGCTGCCAGACGTGGTGAGAAATGCAACTTGCTGGACCTGGGTCCAAGGCCAAGGTTGTTCAAAACAACTGTAGCTTCAGACCCCCAGGGAAGCAGAAGACCCGTAGAGAAAGATGGGGGTGCTATCACCACCACCACCACTACCACCCCAGAGCCCTCAGCAGACTGCCTGTCGGAAGAGAAGACGAAGGAAAAGCTAGAGGAGGGAAAGAAAGACGAGAGTGACGGGCGAGCGAAAGTGAAGATGCAAGACTCCACTGCAGAGGAGGCTGATGACAAGATGGAGGTGGACCTTAGCCTCTCAGACTCAGGACAAGATGATGAAAAAGGTGAGCGCTTTTATAGACTGTCATTGACTCCCTTATTGATTGTTAGCTTTAACTTCGCTAAATAACACATGCAATATCAGTCACACGTATTATTGAATCCATCAGATCTTATACTGCTCTACATGCCAATGTGAAGGGTGGCTCATATACTTCCATACTTGGGCACTAAGCTTCTTCACCATTGTTCTGACGAGAGAGGACAAGAAGAATGATCCAGTAACTTGTGTCCATTTTGTTTTTCTCTCAGGGACCAGCAGCAGCCCAGGGCCCGAGACGGAGACGACGTGCGTGAAGCAGGAGCCCGGTGAGGGGAATGCAAGGCCCTTCAACTACGACGTGGTGGACGTGGCCCAGGGATTCCTGACACGCGTGGCCTACAAGAAGAAGGTCAAGGCCTCCAAGCTGGACGGTCTGCTGGAGCGCCGCGTCAAGCAGCACGCCCTGGAGGAGAAGCAAAGGGCTCAGGTCTCCCTGGCCAAGCCTACCCCAGTAAAGACCATTCCGGTCCTGCCACAGACCCCACTCCAGGCCCAGAGCCCCACAGTGAAATTGGAGTTCAGCACCCCTTCGGTGCCACCTGCGCTTGCTCCATTGTCAGTTAAAGGGGAGGTGCAGGAGGACCCTTCAAAGACCGCTGAGGGGGTCCCTCAGCCAGCCCCAGCGACCCCACCCAAAGAGCCTGTAGCTGAAGCATCCCCACGAACACAAAACCAAATGACCCCCCGGAAACAGGAGGGAGACCTCCCTGAGAGGACTATAGGGCCCACAGGGGCTGGTTCAGGGCAGGAGGGCCTTAAAAGGCCCAGCAGCACAGCGGAACCAATGGAAACTTCAGGTGGGATCTACTACACTGGCAGACCATCAGAGTCTACCAGTGCCAAGCCCGCTTCCACCGAGGGTGCAGGACCTGAAGTGGCCATTTTTAAATCCCACTCCACAACGATACCTCCAAGCACTATAACCCAGGAGAGCAGCCATAGTGCAGCTACCGTTCCTAAACCCCCCCAGCAAAGCACAGAGAAGAACGGGAAGGGGCGTGAGGAGAGGCAGGACAACGGACAGAGCAGCACCGAGGCCATCGCCACTGGGTCCCAGCCCTCCTCTTTACCTCAGATCAATGGAAATGACAGTGTGGAGGCTAAAGCCTTGACCAACTCTTTACCAACTCCAAACGAGGCCTCCAATGCTCTCATTAACAGCTCTGAGGTCAAAGTGAACAGCCTAGGCAAGGCGGAGGGAGAGGGTCAAGTAGTCTCGCCCCTAAAGCCCCTGCTCAACGGCAATGTGGCCCCTGTAGCCGAGAGGACTGGGTCGGACCACACGGAACCAAGGCCAGCTCCAAGGGTAGAGTTGGAGAGCAAGGTCATAGTGTCGGAGCAGGACTACCAGCCCCAGGTGAAGGTGGCCAGGTTGGAAAACAACATGGAGGCGCTCGGGTCTACGAGCACCCAGCAGCTCAACAACACCCAGCCCATGGAAGTTAAGCCCGATGCTACCACGCCCAACAAAATGGCCCCCTCGTCGGTGCGCTCTGCGGAGGAGAGCAGCAACTGTGGGGTGGGATCCCTCTGTAACACCACACTCACCCAGGTAACCACCACAACAACCACCACCACCACGGTATTCTCAGAGTCTCGTCTAACGGCGGGGGTCTCAAGCTCTTCGGGGATGACGGCCGCGCCCATTGTCTCAACCACCGAGAGCAGCGCGGTGTCCACGCTCACCACCATGACCAAAACCACCGTGACCAAAATGCGCTCACCCACGCCCGACAGCCAATCAGACGAGAGCCAGAGCGAAACGGTGACCGAGTACAAGACCGCACTCCTTGCCACCCGCAAGGAGTCCTCTCGTTCAACCTCCTCTGTTTCGGGGGGCATTACCTCGTCGACCTCCACCAAGGGCCGCGTTCGCCTCCTCAAGTTCTCACGCACCAAGAAGACGCGCTCAGGAACCGCCTTGCCATCCTATCGCAAGTTTGTTACTAAGAGCCAGCGTAAGAGCATCTTTGTCCTGCCCAACAACGACCTGAAGAAGCTGGCACGGCGGGGTGGCATCCGTGAGGTGTCCATCTTCAGCTACAACGCCAAGCCGGCCCAGGACATCTGGCCCTACCCCTCACCCAGGCCCACCTATGGCATCACATGGAGGTGAGAACACAGTTTTTAAGATTTCTCATTGGCGACCCTGTTTTCAACGGGCTAGCGCCTTAGCTAGCTGCATTATTTGATATGATTAGGGCCCTGAGTTTTTCCAGACTACCCGGCTAGAGAAAATTCAGGGCTTTAAATATATGGGTTTTCTAATGCTCCATCTGATTTCTGATTAGCGTTAGTTTCAGCCTTGCACTCCATCAACTCTGAGCTATGATACAGTCACTGCACCACAATAACTGGAACCTCTCGAGCATTAATGCTCCGGCGAACGATATTCACGTCTTGTCCTGTTGATTTGTTGGTTATGTCTTCTGTTTGCCGTTAGTGGGTTTGGCCCCTGTGACTGTTGTGGCCCCTCAGAGAGACCTCAGGCTATTTTGACCACCGCCTTTTACTGCCCTTTTACTGCTAGACGTGAATCATATTGGCGGTCTGCAAGTGTCAGGATATTCGCGTTGCGCATTAACCGCTCCGAGGATGTTTTCCCTGCCTGTGGTTAAGTCAGTCACACTGGGAAAAGGGGAATGGCTTCCTCTGAATGTATCCCAAATGGCACCCTATTCCCTACATAGGGCCCTGGTCAAAAGTAGTGCACTATGGTTTACTATGGTATAGTAGTACACTTTATTGGGATTTGAGTGCCATTTGGGACAGACACCTAGACTGTCCCCTTTTTAAATGGCCAATAGAGCCATTTAAAGCTGTGGAAGCATACCAAAGAGTCAGGTTCATGCCAACCTCGGAAACAAGGAAGTAACACGGTCATTTTACCAGGCTGCCAGGGTTGACTTATAAACTTTGTGTGTGTGTGTATGTGCAGTCTCTTTTCCATTGGTGACCCCAGACACTTGTGTGTGTGTTCAAGCGCCTGTGCTCCTGTGTGTGTGGTAACCTATTTGTCTGTCTCTGCAGGTACCGTCTCCAGACAGTGAGGTCCCTGGCAGGGGTCAGTCTGATGCTGAGGCTACTGTGGGCCTGTCTGAGGTGGGATGACATGGCCGTCAAGCCCTCCGCCGCTGTAGGCACCACGCGCACAGGTAGACCATCCTTTCTCTTCAAGTATCTCTTCACCAACACACCCATATACACCCATACACTGTAGGGGAAGTGTACCAGTTTGATTTAGTCATTACCTGCTGAGAATATGGAACCAAATACTAAACGTTTTACCACACATATGAGTGCATTTGTACAAATAGTTATGACATAGTGTTTGAATTTCTAAACCGTAAAACGAATACAGTACCTTCAGAAAGTATTTACGCCTCTTGACTTTTTCCACCTTTTGTTGTTACACAGCCTGAATTTAAAGTGGATTCAATTTAGATGTTTGTGTCACTGGCCTACACACAATACCCCATAATGTCAAAGTGAAATTGTGTTTTTCAACATTTTTACAAATTAAACAAAAAAATTGTTGAAATGTCTTGAGTTCACCCTCTTTGTTATTGTAAGCCTAAATAAGTTCAGGAGTAAAAATGTGTTGCCCATTCGTTTGTAGCTCGAACGGTTCAGTTGCTACCAAACAAATCACACTACGGTACCGATTTCAGACGAGTCTTCTGACACTTGTGGGGGTTGTAGAGCAAAACGGGGTCTCCCCTTTCCATAGAGCGGTCATAATAGTTTTGTAGGCCAAACCTTTCGGACGCTACAGACATTTACGTAAGAAGAATGATTTTCTGGATGTCTCATGGTCTGACAAACACTGCTCTAGTTCGGGCCACCTTTCACCTCCGATGTGGAAGTGAGACACTGGCAGAAAAAAAAGCAGACATTGAATATCCCTTTGAGCATGGTGAAGTTATTAATTACACTTTGGATGGTATATCAAGACACCCAGTCACTACAAAGATACAGGCGTCCTTCCTAACTCAGTTACCGGAGAGGAAGGAAACTGCTCAGGGATTTCACCATAAAGCCAATATTGATTTTAAAACAGTTGAAGAATTTAATGGTTGTGATAGGATATAACTGAGGATGGATCAACAACATTGTAGTTACTCCACAATACTAACCTGTACAGAATAAAACATATTCCAAAGCATGCATCCTGTTTGGTAACTAGGCACTAAAGTAAAACTGCAAAAAATGAGGCAAAGTAAGGAACTTTGTGTTAATGTTAAGTTTTGGGCAAATACAATACATTACATAGTACATGCATCATGTTATAGGTATGCTTGTAATCATTAAGGACTGGGGAGTTTTTCATTATAAAAAAAATAATAAACGCAATGAGGCTAAGCACAGGCAAAATCAAAGAGGAAAACCTGATTTTCTGCTTTCCACCAGACACTGGGGGATGAATTCACCTTTCAGCAGGGCAATAACCTAAAACACAAGGCCAAATCTACACTGGAGGTGGCTTACCAAGAAGATGGGGAATATTCCTGAGTGGCCGAGTTTGAGTTTTGTCCTAAATCTGCTTAAAAATCTATGGCAAGACCTGAAACGTGTTGTTTAGCAATGATCAACAACCAATTTGACAGAGCTTAAAGAATTTTGAAAATAATAATGGCCAAATGTTGCACAATCCAGGTGTGGAAGCTCTTAGACTTACCCAGAAACACTCACAGATGTAATCGCTGCCAATGGTGCTTCTACAAGGTATTGACTCAAGGGTGTGAATATATATTTTCCATTTGAATTCAGAATTGGAATTTGAATTCAGGCTGTAACACGACAAAATGTAGAATAAGTGCAGAGGCATGAATACTTTCTGAAGGCACTGTATGTATGAAAATACCCTCAAATTAAAGGTGACATTGTGTGCTGTTGGCTCGTATTTTTACCTCAAATCCCAAATCCCGGAGTATAGAGCCAAATTAAAGGTTTTAGTTTTACTGTTCAAATAAATACGTAGGGGAGTGTATATACTAAAATATCCACTATGAAGCCTATTTCCTCTGCTACTCTTTTTTTACTCAAATGTCAGAGGCTTTTCCCATGGAATGTCATTCCTGTGTACTGTATTGAATGGCAGCATATTAAGTCGTTACTGTGTCATGTCTTGGGAGTTGTTCTCTGCATCTTCCTCCTCCTTCATCCTACACCAACCCAGCCCTATCCCCACTCATTGCCACAGAGACCTCCGAGACGGAGATCACCACCACAGAGATTATCAAGCGCCGCGAGGTGGGGCCCTACGGCATCCGCTCGGAATACTGCATCCGCAAGATTATCTGCCCCCTCGGGGCTCCCGAGACCCCGAAAGGTGAGGGAGCAGCAGCCGGCTAGATTAAAACTCCACATGGAATGTAAAAGAGAGGATGATGGTGATTGTGTTATTTTTTTTGTCAAGGTGGTTCATTTAATGCCATTGTTGACTCAGTCTCTTTCTCTCTTATTCTTCTCACTCCTTCCCCCTCTACTTTTGTTTTCTTGCTCTACCCTTACCCACCCCCCTCTCTCTCTTGCATCCATTCCACACACACACATACAGAGACCCACACGCCACAGAGGAAAGGCCTGCGCTCCAGCAACCTGCGGCCCAAGAAGCCAGAGCCCAAAAAGGAAACTGGGCCGGTGGTGATTGAGTCCTGGGTTGCCGAGGAGGAATTGGACCTCTGGGAGATCAGGGCCTTCTCCGAGAGGTCAGAGGGCAAAGGGCACGAGTTCTAGGGGGCATAGTAACTGCATATTCCATGCTATTGGATTGAACTGTCAATAGTTTCTGTTATTAACCCACTTCGACTCTCTTAGACTAATTTTTTTTTAACAATTCCCTAAATTTGCTTTACTATACTTTTTGTATAGCTAATTGCATTCATTTGGGTGGGGAAATAGTTATTTCTAACATTTTCTCTGGTTTGTGTATGTTGCATCTCTTTTTGTCTTCAAAGGGTTGAGAAAGAGAAAGCCCAGGCGGTGGAACAGGCCAAAGTGAGTAGGACCATCAGCCGTGTGAAATATAGGGATGTTTTGTTGTGTTTCCGGATTATTTCACGGTTTCTCTTGTTCTAGAAGCGTCTGGACCAGAAAACTGGCGCTGGCTCTACCATCGTCACCACCCCGGGGAGCCCAGCCACCCCCGCTTCAACCCCCAAGGTAGTGACCCTGTCGGGCCAGGCCACCCCCGGAACCAAAGTGGTACTGGCCACCAAGATGGGCACCCCCGTCACCTTCCAACAGAACAAGAACTTCCAGCAGTCGTTTGCTTCCTGGGTCAAGCAGGGGCAGCCCAGTGGAGGTATGTCATAGGTCCCTTTCTTTGTTCACAAGCCAGTAGATTGGTAAAGAGAATAACCTCATTGAATCTCAATAAAATGTGTCCTGATTTAATTTATACTCATGTGATGTTATTTTTTACTCAGTAGGGAATCCTTGCAAATAGAAAGTAGTAGTGGTTGGTGTATGAATCAACCCCTAACAAACTAAATGTAATGTTTGAGTCACCGCTAGCAGCTGTGCTTGTTTAGCAGCGGTTGTTGTTAGACTCTCGAGCGGAGCCTCATTTGCATATTTCCCTGTAGCCTCGCCGGGCACGGTGGCCACGTCGGCCGGACAGACTTTCCAGATCACGGGCACGTCCATGGGGGGCAAGGTGCTCACCGCCAAGCTGCCGCTGCCCGCCAACAGCAAGATTGTCACTGTCAACGTGCCAAACACTCAAGGAGGTACAGTAACTCCCCTGTGCCCACACCTGAGACAGCGAGCGAGAGGTTTCGCTTGAGAAATATATATTTTGACTTCAATGGGAGAACCTGGTAAAATAAGGTTAAATTAAACAAGAGAGAGGTCCCTGTTTTAATGCTGTTCAAATGCATCCTTCATTCCTCCCTTTTTCCATGATGACAAGGATGGATGACTGAAAGCAAAATGTTTCTCTACCAACCGCCGTCTTCTCCGACCACTAACCTAACTTACCGCTATTGACAGAAGCACTGTCTCACACAACTGATGTGGCACAACACTGTGGTAAGTTCTGTCCTCTTGACCAGGCCAGTGGTGCGGTGCCCACTCGATGCCAACCCCATTGTGGTGCCCCGCCACCCGCCAACCCGTGAGTCAGTGGCTCAGTCTGGAGTAGCACATGCACATCACGTCTAGTTGTGCCCTGTCGGCATGGTAATGGAATAGAACGCTGTTATTTTAGGTGGGACAGAACGGTAGACTGTGTAGTCTAAGAACTTAGCCAGACCGTCTTTGGAAGTAGCACTCTAGCTAATTTAGAAGTCAATGTTGACCCATCGGATGAGGTGATGGTTTATATTTTTAGAACCACTGTCCCGTTTGATTTCACCTTTAATCGTGGGTTGATGACGAGTGTACAACACTGTTTAAAGACGCAAACCTTCATTTGTTTATTCAGCCAAATGGCAATTCATTGAAATTCCAATTGGATATCTGTAAGTATTAGATGCTGCACGATGACTGACCTGGACTAATACTTGGTTGTTAGTGTGTGAGTGATTGTAGGTGAGGTAGTTTTCTAGTGTCGATAAAGGTCAGATACGGAAGATAAGCTCGTAGACTTATCTGTGCCGAAACGTTGTCTTACTTCAATAAGGCTTAGCTTTTTCACCATTATTACTAAAACTTATTCAATGCAAAAACATGACCTTGTCCTGAACCGGTTTGTGCCTCCCATATTTCACAAAATCTTTCCTGTTTCCAATTATCTATATAAAAGGGTGGTCAGGCTCATGGCTACACTCCTTGAATAAATATATATACACATACACACACATGCTCTCTCATTCACACACACACAACACATCCATGTTTCAAGCGGGTAGGCTAAATTACTCGGCAAACAAACAGCGCTCCTGTCTAGTGACAACTGTGTTTCATCCTGTCGACCAGGGAGGGAGAGAGAGAGAGAGCTGGTATTAAGGGGCAGTAGTATATTTTTCCAGCGTGACTGTTTTAATGCCTGTTTGTTTTGGAGCGTGCTAAGGAAGCGGAGCAGGAAAACAAGTTTACCTTGAGGTCTGGTTCGTCAGACAGGTAACCCGCTATAGAGAGGTGGAGGATGGAAGGATTTCCACCCCCCTCCTCCTTTCTGTGTCGCTTACTCGCTAGCTCACCGACTCTCCAAACAGCTACACTTATGAAGTGGGCGTTTGATGTCGGTGCCAGAACTGAAACTCCCCAGTCTTCTACTGTAGCTGATTTAACCTCCGCTATTTGAAGAGGGAAACCGTTGATGTATAGCTTTACCTGATCGGTTTTGTGGTCAGATCAAAGGCACACAAAAAAAAACACAGAGAGAGGAGATGGTGAAGAGAGAGAAAAAAAGACGGCAATTTAACGTCTTTTGAGGAAACGCGTTTTCATTTGGGTTGCCGTCCTGTGTCCACGCGAGTAAAAAAAAATATTGAAGCGCAACCAAAGTAACAAATATGAAACACTCGCTTTGTCGGAGGGAAGAAAAAAAAATATATGAATTCAAGGAAAAAAACATACATAATTTATGAGCAGGTCATACGTGATGGATTCAAACAAACATACCCCGTTTGAAGATAGTTTTGATGTTGTTTACTTGCTGGGTTAATATTTACTGTGGTCAAGATCAGAGAGGGTTGCGACTAGAAAGGAACAAAATCCACAAGTAATTTATTGAGTGACATATTGATACATCATGAACCATGCAGAATGGATAGTTTGTTTCTATACCTGATGAAGTGAAACTGGTAGCCTTGAGGGGACATTTCAGCTTTCTTCATTGCCAAAAGACAAAGGTGAATAACTAGATTAGGGATAGCGTTTTTAACAGATGTTGGTGAATGGTCTTTAAATGTGACGCATTTGATCATCAAAAGTCAGAATAACACACAAGTATAGTATTCTGAATATTGATTTTCTCCCTAATGCTAATGTAATAGGTGATATAAATCAAATCACTTTTATTTGTCACTTGCTTCATAAACAACAGGTGTAAACTGACAGTGAAATGCTTACTTACAGGTCATTTTTCAACGATGCAGAGTATTAGATAAACACCAATCCTGTTTGTTCACAGTAATAATGTCCTCTCCTCTCCCCAGGTATGATTCAGAAGCAGGTGCTGGGCATCATTCCCTCAAGCCAAGCTAGCGGCGCCCAGACCTTCGCCTCGTTCCAGCCTCGCACCACAACCATCAACATCAGGCCAGGCATGCCTGGCTCACCACAGCAGGTTACACCCCGTAGACCATCTTTCCCCATCTGTCAGTCAATCAATCACATCTATTTATAAAACCCTATTTACACCATCAGTTGTCACAAAGGGCTTTACGGTAAGCCCACCTAGATCTTCAAATTCACCCTTCCTTACTGACATCCACCCTGCCCCCTTGTCACTTCTTCTCCCCACAGCCCTCTAAAACAGGTCATTAGCAGTAACACGTGATCGACACGTTATTGAAAGAATTCCCCATGAACTATTAACAGCAACCCTTCACTGGAGTCAGTGTCGTCCCTGTGGTATAAGGGGAAGTCCCAGTGTTTCTGATCTTGGCTGTGTTTCTAGGTGCTCACCGCTGGAGGCCAGATCCGTCCGGGGATGACCGTGATCCGCACCCCCATCCATCAGACAGGCGCCATGGGTAAAACCATCCTCCGGACCCCCCTCATGGTGCAGCAAGGTAGGCTGTTTCTATTTACCCACTCAATTTTAGCTTGATAGGCCAGTTAGAATAGTCTCTTTCACTAACTTGTGTGTTCATGCAAGTTCTGACTGTGTGTGTGTGTGTGTCTGTACTTGTGTGTGTGTGTGTGTGTGTGTGTGTGTGTGTGTGTGTGTGTGTGTGTGTGTGTGTGTGTGTGTGTTTTCCTCCTCCAGGTCAGGCAGGCCAGCAGGTGGTGACTCAGATCATCCGCGGGCAGGCCGTGTCAACTGCCATCTCGGGTGCCAGCCCCGTCACCACCGTGGCCGGGCAGAGGGTGGGCAGTGCCCCCAAAACCCCGGGCCAGCCCAACACGGCCCAGACACCCCAGCAGCGAGCACAGCAGGGCCAGGGCCAGGTCAAACTCACCCTGGCACAACTCACCCAGCTCACCCAGGTAACATCAGCTACCCCATAATAACCCTTCTACTGATGTTAGGCAACAGTGGGACAATAGGCTTCTGCTCTGCGCATCTAGTGTATCATAATTCTGCACCTTTCAAAACAAGTATGTTTTGATTTTAGTCCTATTCAACGGGAAAGATCGGAATAACTCCCTTTCATGTCCCTGTTAGTATGTCTATATGTGCTAGTTTCAACATGGTCTGTTTGTTTTTTGAAAGAGTAGTACACCCTTGCCTAATCGCAGATCAGTTTGTCGAGCCAACTCCTATGGTCGTTGCTATATATTGCATGACAAACAGATCTGGGACCAGGCTACCGTTGTACCTCTAAACTACCTCCAAAAGCTTCACTCCTCCCTCATCTCCCTGTCTCTCCAGAAGCAGCAGAGCCAGGCAGTAGAGCGGCCAGGCGGCGGGGCCCAGGGCCTGACGGTGATGATCCAGGGCCAAGGCCAGGCCACGGGCCAGTTGCAGGTCATCCCTCAGGGGGTCACGGTCATCCCCGGGCCCGGTCAGCAGCTCATGCAGGCGGCCATGCCCAACGGCCAGGTCCAACGCTTCCTCTTCACCCCAATGGCCCCTGCCGCCACCCCAACCTCCACAGGTAGTCAAAGGAGCTGATAATCGTGTGTGTTATTGACACGGATACGGACACACACGGTCACCATCATCCACTGCAGGGCTGTGTTCAGTAGACACAAAAGGGGGAAATGTTTTCGAACAAACAGTGAGAGGTTACGGTCATACGTCAAAAGTGTTTTATCCTGTTTAGTGCCCACTGAACAGGACCCTGTAGCCAAATGTTATGTAGCCCACCAGCAGTCACACACACACTCGCAGATCATTGTTTTACCATTCAAATATTCACCTGTATAAAATATTCATAGCCTGTGTGTCTTCTAAAGGTCTGCCTTTCTCTCCTCTCCTCCCTTCAGCCCCCACCGCCCCGGGACAGACCACCAAGGCCCCTGCCCAGCCCGCCCAGCAGGCTGCAGCTCCCATCCAGGCTGGCGCCGCCCTGGCCACCAGCACCCCCCCATCCACCACCCCCCAGAGCCAACTCCCCTCCCAGACCCAGGCCCACATGCCCATCCAATCCCCAACCCCCCTCCAGGTCAAGTCCCTCAAACACCCCCCAGGCACCCCCATGTGCCGGCCCCAGCAGACCCTCCAGCTCCAGGGCTCCTCCCACCAGCTCATCACCGTCCCAGGCCTCCAGCAACAGGTCCAGGTCCTGGCTCAGCTCCAGGCCCAACAGGGGACCTCCGGAGGCTCTCTCCCCCAGCAGATCAAGCTCCAGCTTCCCATCCAGATCCAGCAACCCAGGGTCGGGGGAGCCCAGCCTGGAGGTCCGATCCAGAACGTGGTGACCATCCAGACGGCCAGCGTGCAGGAGCAGCTCCAGAGGATCCAGCAGCTGAGAGAACAGCAGCAGCAGAAGAAGAGGCTGGCGGCCGAGGCCAAGCGGGAGCAGGCGCTGGTGGCAGCCAGCCAGAGCCACATCATCCAGAAACAGGTGGTCAATATCAGAAATGTGTACTTACGTGTGTGTGCGCGTATGCCTGTGTGTTTGGTTGATGGGGAGGTGTGTGTGTAGCCAGCCAGCCAGACACAGGTGGTGTAACACTATAGTAGGCCCTGTCTCTCTCTGACATCAGCACATAAACAGTCCTCTCAAACAGCCTGCTCCCACGACTGGTTTATTTTCCAAGCTGTCCACCGCCACCGTCTCTGTCTGTTTTAAATGCTACCTCTGTGTGTGTGTGTGTGTGTGTGTGTGTGTGTGTGTGTGTGTGTGTGTGTGTGTGTGTGTGTAAGTTTGTGGCTTGCGTGTGCCACTAGTCTAGTGCATACACACTCTGAAATGGCACACTATTCCCTATATAGTGCACTACTTCTGACCAGAGCGCTATGAGGCCGTGTCAAAGTAATGCCCTATATAGGACATATGATTTGGAAGGTAACCTATGTATAAGGGTCTGCGTTCTACAACGCATGTATTTTACCTGTGGCGTAACAAACACCTGCTTCCTGTATATTTGACATTTCGCTGTTCTTTCTCTGTGTGAGGCCTGAGATGGAATGCTCCCTAAATGGCGCCCTATTCCCTATATAGTGCACTACATTTGACCAGAACCCTATGGAACATGGTCCAAAGTAATGCACTACAGAGGGAATCAGGTGCCATTTGGGACGGAACCGTGTGAGTTGACCTCGGTCTCCTCTGTGACAGGTGGTGATGAAGCAGAACGCGGTGATCGAGCACCTCAAGCAGAAGAAGCCCATGTCCCCTGCCGAGAGAGAGGAGAACCAGAGGTGAGGGACTTGGAGCTAGCGCTGTTGCCATGACGATCAGACCTTGTGTTGACCCGCCGTGTGTGTGGAGGTGTCATCCTCTCCCTCCCTGTGGAGAAAGCCAGGGGTTATATTTAACGTGTCTGGGTCATGGGAAAGGTTACCACAGACAGACCATGTGTTGTGTCCTCATCACTGGGTTTAAACCAGACCTACAGTCGTGTAGCAGGGCAAGTCCGGGCACTGTGGATGTGTGTCCCAAATGGCATCCTGTTCTCTATGTAGTGCACCACTTTTGACCAGAGCTCCCCAGTGTCTGGGAACCATGGTTGACCTTGACCTCCACAGCGTGTGTGTGTGTGTGTGTGTGTGTGTGTGTGTGTGTGTGTGTGTGTGTGTGTGTGTGTGTGTGTGTGTGTGTGTGTGTGTGTGTGTGTAAGAGAAAGAGCGCGAGAGAGCAGTGGCTTCCTATTGCAAGTCTATCTTTCCATCGCTCTCCGGCCCACCTCTAAATAAACACGGGGAACAAAAACACTCTTGACATCTGTCACATGTGACCTTGTGGCATGGCTACCGATTGGCTTACAGTGTTTTGTTTCGTAGTGTGAGGTAACGGGTGATGGAAGGGTTTATGATGTATGGAAACATTATACATTACATTTCCTTCAAGTCAATTCATATTTGATCATTTGAATAACCCCCCCCCCCCCCCCAAAATATATTCACTTCAAATGTCCTTAAAATTCCTTCACTGGACTATGGATGAAAATGAGTTTCATAGCTAACTCTCCTGTTAAATTGATGGGAACACTGAAATGAAGACTGTACATTGTCCCTGCAGTATAATGCTAAACTTGTTATAAGCGTATAGGAGCCTTTATAATGTCTTATAAGGCCTATAACATGTTGTCTCTCTCCCCTTCCACCCAGGATGATTGTGTGCAACCAGGTGATGAAGTTCATCCTGGACAAGATCGACAAGGACGAGAAGCAGGCAGTCAAGAAGAGGAAGAAGGAGGAAGCAGGCGAGCAGAAGAGGACCAAGGCCAACGCCACCAAGCTGTCGTCGCTGCTCTGCCGGCACAAGGAGACACTCAAGGCCGAGATCCTCAAGAAGAGAGCCCTGCTGGACAAGGAGCTGCAGCTGGAGACGCAGGTCAGACACACACACACACACACGGCATTCTCCCATGAAGATACTGTACTCACGATGGACACATGGTAGCAGAGCTGCACACAGATGTCCAACTCACACACACTTTTTGATCTTACTCTCTACCCTTATCTCCTTCCACAGGATGAGCTGAGGAGGGACCTCGCCAAGCTGCGACGGGACAAGGAAAGGGCCCAGGCCGCCGCACACACGCATCACGCCCTCACACACACCTCCCAACTCAACCCGGCGGCCTTCGTCCACAAGCGGAAGCGGGAGGAGGAGAGGGACGCGGCGTCGACGGCTAACACCAAGAAGAAGAAGATGATCACCACCACTACCTCAGACAGCAAGAAGGAGATCAAGCTCTACTGTGTCTGCAAAACGCCCTACGACGAGTCCAAGTAAGAGACCAGCTGTGTTTTAAATGGCACCCTATTCCCTAACCAGGGCCCTGGGGAAAAGCAGTACACTATACAGGAATTAGGGTGTCCATTGGGTTGTAGTCAAAAGTAGTGCACTAGGGAATATGGTGCCATTTGGGACCCAATGTTTGTAACTCAAACATGACCCTTGTCTAAAGCCCTTCTGAGGAGCCTCAATATAGTTCAAACACGTTAAATGTATAGTAAGCTACCGCCAATGCCTCTCTGAAGAGACAGTCAAAATGTATACCATTAACCATTTACGAGGAAGCTCAAAAATTATCAGAAGTGAAGATCAATTTCACCTGAAACTATTGCGGTGTGTTGGGACATTAACAGGTGACTCTCCATTATTTATCTTCCTGAAATGCCATCAACCAGGAAGTTGAAACACTATGGCAACAATTCAATACATTCCTAACAAACGCACCTGAAACCATGGTGATTACAATGACCTCATTTGACCCGATAGTGATTTGACATTCTTTCACGTCCTGTGTTCTCCCAGGTTCTACATTGGCTGTGACCTGTGCACCAACTGGTACCACGGCGAGTGTGTGGGCGTCACCGAGAAGGACGCCAAGAAGATGGACGACTACATCTGCAGCGAGTGCAAGCGGGCCCAGGAGGGAAAGACCGAGGAGCTCTACTGCATCTGTCGAACGCCCTACGACGAAGCACAGTAAGTGCATAGGAGTGTGTGTGTGTGTGTGTGTGTGTGTGTGTGTGTGTGTGTGTGTGTGTGTGTGTGTGTGTGTTTTTTTTTGTCTGTATGGTTCCTCAGTGGCGAAAACGTACAATATTGTCTATTAGATGGTGATATCGGTTGAGCTTTTGTTGTTTAGTTTCAGTTATACGTTGTATTGTTTCATATTTCCTTTGATGTCTAAGGTTGAAGGTTGTTCTATGTAACAGCTTGAATTCCTTATGCCGAGACATTGGCCGTGTCCGAAATCTGTCTTGCCCACTACTGACTAAAACTACATACTGTGTGCTAATCGTACTACGTGCTGTTTGCAACGTACTGTTTACTAAAAACAACCTTCCAAGCAAAACATATCAGCATTCCAGGCTCATCCATACTGAGACTGCATCATCTAATGCACAATTGCGTGGATTCCCGCCATTTGTTAATTTTGGTAGAGCACATCCCCTATTACCCTATACACATGGGACTCCAAAGACTATCCTCTCCTTCAATAGTGTGCAGCGAATTCTACTCGATGTAAACCTAAAATGAGTATGTCTATATCACCCTGGCTTTTAAAGCATACACATTTTCTGAAATGTTCGTTACTATAAAAAATATATTAATTTCACATACCCAAAATGCCTACTATTTAGAATGTGACTAGGGTATTCAAGACACGCCAGAGTCTATTTCTTCAATCAGACTTGCAACAGAAACCAGGGTCGTGTTCATCAAGCACAATGAACGTGACCCACCCCTGCCACCCTCCTCCTCGCCCCCGCTCAGGTTCTACATCGGCTGCGACCGCTGCCAGAACTGGTACCACGGCCGTTGCGTGGGCATCCTGCAGAGCGAGGCCAACCACATCGACCAGTACGTGTGTCCGCAGTGCCAGTCCACAGAGGACGCCATGACGGTGCTCACGCCGCTCACCGACAAGGATAACGAGGGGTTAAGGAGAATCCTGCGCTCCTTACAGGTATGTCACCCCTTCTTTCCCTCCTCCCTTCGCTCTCCTTCCCTCTCTACCTAGCGTAGCGTCGGGACGGTACGAAACAAAGCCCTCCTCTGTTCTCATCTCTTATCTGATCTGTATGCTGGTCCCCTGGGCGGCACTTGGACAACTGCCCTGGCTACAGGGGTTTTTCCACCCTCTTCCTTCTCTCCTCTCTCTTCTTCCCCTCCTCTGTGTCCGCATGGCACGGACGTAGACGGAGCACATCTGTGTTGAACCAGCTGCTTCCAATGCCATTTTCAACCTCTGTTTGTTTTCCTTCGTTTTTTTTTTTTTTTTTCTGCACGTCTCTCAAGTGTCTCCTCTCTTTCTCTCTCTCTCCCTACCTCTCTCAGGCTCACAAAATGGCGTGGCCGTTCCTGGAGCCGGTGGATCCGAACGACGCCCCAGACTACTACGGAGTCATTAAGGAACCAATGGGTGAGTGGGGGGGAGAGTTCTGCCGGTTTGCATTGATTCAACATTGTAAAAAGAGGTGCTGTTGTCATAAATGGAATAGTCATCACAAGGGACTCCTAAGTTGTTACACACAAACACACCCCCAAACGCACACACACACCCCATCGCCCTGCTCGAGAGGAAAGGCCTCCAACTCAGATCAAACTGCCCATGTAAAAGGCGGACTTGCGTCAACAGGGCCTTTTTGAACTTCCACACAAACAAACCATTAATGAGCTGGCGGAAAAACCCCAGAGACTTCTACACTTGGATACTACAGTAGCCCCCTTCTACACTACAGTGCATTCGACTTGGGCCTGGAAACTCTAGTCCACCTCCTGCAAAAAAGAAACCTTTTCACCCTGCAGAAAAAAAAGCCAAGTCTAGCCACGGCGGTCTGGACGGCGTAAGTTTGGGGTTTGTAGATGAAGTCTGATGACGGAGAAGAAGGCCCTCTTTGATATGGGCAAGGGGTTGGCCTGCTGACTGGGTGGGGGGTGAGGGAAGGTTAAGAATCGGATATGTTTGTTTAAAATGGAGCCCTGGGGCGCGACACGGGAGAAAACCACTGCTGCCCTTTGGGGAATTATGAAGGACCAGGCTTGTTGCTAGCTTACCTCGCTACCTATCGTAATAATTGAGGGTCAACTTTCAACTTCTTTCAAAGACGAATTTCATAACTGTGACAGCATGTTGCCAGAATCGACGGGTCGGCCGCTCGGTCACATCCCGTGTAATTCACTTTGAAAGGGCCGAGGCAGAGATTGAGGCTTGAACCTGGCGTTGAGCTGGGATTTCTGACAGTCAAGTTGATGTACAAGTGATGTATTGCGCTTTCAGACGCATACTTGAATATCTATCAAACATTCACACCACAAAAACTGCAATTACCTTTGAAGCAACAATGCGAGATGCTGGAGAAGAGTCGACTTGATGAGTCCGAGGTGATTCATGTTCTGTTCTTCCTCCCTTCTAGATCTTTCTACGATGGAGGAGCGGTTGCAGAAGCGCTACTACATCAAGCTGACGGAGTTCGTGGCGGACATGACCAAAGTCTTCGACAACTGCCGTTACTACAACCCCAGCGACTCGCCGTTCTACCAGAGCGCCGAGGTCCTCGAGAACTTCTTCGTCCAGAAGCTCAAAGGGTTCAAAGCCAGCAGGTAAGACCTCGTCAGTCAACTCTGACCTTTTGAACTCTGAGCTCATCCCACCCTTTTCACTTTAGAGCTGTGTAGTAGCAATGTCCAATCCATGCTCAATGTCCTTAGCATCCCATCTCCTGTCTTTTGCACGTAGTTTTGCATCTATACCTCCTCCCCTCCGCCTGCATTGCGTGTTTGTGTGCTTATGACCATGTGCTTCCACCTGCATGTGTTTATGTCATCCATTCTCTCTCCCTCTCTTACAGATTGTGATGTCATAAGTCTGGCCTTGTAGTTGGAATCTGAGCTGGGTGCCGGGGTCACTCTAAAAAAAAAAACATTAGGCTATCCTGGACCTTGCTGTTTTTATGTCTTTAAAACAGCGTCAAACTATTTGTAAAAAAGTATATTTACAGTATAAACCACACCGTAGGTGTGTTTTTTTGTATTTTTAGAAGGAAAGACACTTTAAAAACATTTCTCCATTTTGATAATGGCAGCCATGTTGGTCACAAACAGCAATCAAGGGAAACATCTGTAAGGTTTTTTTTTTACATTCACAGACGACATATATTAGATGGAAGTTGAGTTCATTTCTGTTTATCTCAATCTGGTGACGTGTGAGGCACAATATCAAGTATCGAAAAGGTTAGTTCACAACATCGTTGTGATTTAGATTTTGCTAAAATGTTGAAAGTCATTTGTCACACATGTAATGTTGTATTCAACTCAGTTCCACATGTGCAGATGACCTATCATTTAATTTAATGGAGTACATTTATTGTGTCGATGAAGTGCAAAGATTGTATCTCCTCTTAGCTGGCCATTTTTAAAAGACTAACAACATTTATCAGTTAGTCTTTTATCTGAATTATTCATGTATAATGTTATTGTTTTATGTGCATATTATATCCTTTTGTGAAGGAGTATTGTATGTTCAAAGAGAAAAATAATGGTAAGGTATAGGTCATAGTTTTTTGTGCAGCTTTGCAGTTCATTTCTGGTGCACTCGACTGTCCCACGTTTTACATGGTATGTTCTCACTGTATATACAAGCCTTCTAGAACATTACACCAACATGGCTGCGCTCTCTGCTCAAACGTCTGACCCCACTGGCATCCAATAAGTGTTTTTTTTATTCCCTCGTGCATATTTTGTGATTTGTCAAGCTTTTAATAAATAAAAAAAAAACACGTCAAACGATCACATCAACTGTTTCCCCTTCTCTCTGCGTTCTGTAGGTCTCATAACAACAAACTGCAGTCTACAGCCTCTTAGAATACACAGTCGGCACTCCTTCTAAAGCTTACTGTCAAAATGGCTGCCAATGTGGTTCCCCCTGAACACTCATACTCCAATGGGGAAGCCAGGCTACTTCTTACGTGTCCACACACACACACCACCACACCTGTCGGACTTGGGAGTGGGAGTCACACCCCTGTTTAAAACCAGCACACACTCCTCGAAGATCGTAGCCGACGCATGCTTCAGGCCGAACGGCCTTGTTACCAAACCGTATGAGCCCTCGCCGCTCCTCAACCACCTCTAAGGCCGTGGAAAGAGAAGAGACTGGCAGTGGAAGGTTCCATTATCCAAACCCTTAGTATTCATGATGGGAGATACCACATCCCCAACAGACGGGGGAGGGAGGCTCAGACTTTCAGTTCACAGCCTGTTTCCTTCCTTCAAAGCACTTCCGATCTGGTGGATGAAATGGAGGGATGGTGGGAGAAAACCCCCCTGAAGTCAATAAGCTAATGGGCCGTTCAAGGGCAGTACGAAACAAGGCAGCAGTAGACTCTTTTCAAGTTGTTTATTCCGTAACTAATCTCACATCTCTTTTGTATCAGCTATTCTTCCTTCCCTGTGGGTCAACTCCCATTTCAGACTGTGTATGTCCCAAATGTCACCCTATCCCCTATATAGTGCACTACTTTTGACCAGAGCCATATGGGCCCTGGTTCAAAAGTAGTGCTCTATAAAAGGAATAGGATTCCATTTGGGATGACAACCACTGACACTTTCCAGCTGTCTCTGCTTCCTCATCTCGTGATCCCTCATTCGAAATGGGTCTAAATAGCACACACCTGTCTGGCTGCTTGTGTTTGGAACGAGCTGATCCTAGATCACCGTGAATCCACTTGGTACCACCTTGAAGATGTATGTGCCCTGACCTCCAAACAGGCCATGGAGAGTCCAAGTTACCATTTCTATGTCATGTCTCACTGTGGAAATGCTATCCTGTTTGTAAAACCTTATTTTTTCTGACGTTGAACCTCTGTTCTCCTTTTTCTTTGTTACCACCTAAGATGGGAATATTGGTGTATATGAAACAGCCGACATAGAGAAAACAAGCTCTATTTCTCGCCTATGTAGAGGCTTCTCTAACATTTTTAATTGAAGACATTCATCCGATGAAAACAAGAAAAGCTCTCCGAAGTCCTTCCACAGGAAAATAACCGAGGATGGACTTGGAGAATGTGAAAACCGTTGAAGGGCATATTTAACCTAAGTGTACTGACCATCCACACCGCAATCTCCCCCCTCTCCCCCGATGTTTTGTCAAGAAGGTTGGATCACATGCATCTCTCAACTCATAGGCCCCCTATAAAGGATTAAGTCAAATGCTTTTGAGTTTTCCACTGCATCAAGTAAACATGTTGTGGTCTAGAACAGTAAATCATAAAGTCAACCTTCGTTGAGGAATCTTTATTCGAATTTGGGGTTTGTATGAAGATTTTTTTAGGAACTGGCATTTTTATCATATTTGGAACTCTTTTCTAATCTGTAATAATTGTGTCGAGGCAGTACTGTTTGTTGGGGGGAGAACATTTTTGGAGTTGTCGCTGGTGCTCTTAGTTAATATCTCTTAAAGAGCAACTTAATAGTAGGGGGGGAGCCTTAGGTTTGAAGAGGGGTTGGGGTAAATTTAATTTCAGTTTTGGAAGTGAACTGAAATGTCCATTTTCATTGGATTTTTAGTTTACTTCCTGAATTGAAATGGGAATAACCGAAACCCTGGTTTGAAGTGCCAACAACTTTTTCGGAGGTGGACGGAGTTGAGAGATGAGGTGACCGAAGCCTGTTTGTCAGTCCTATTCACAGACCTGTTTGTATTTCATATTGTATAATATGGCTGTCAATATACAAAGAGATTTTTGAGGTTTTTAGAGCATTAGTACTTTTATTTTTGTCCATTTTTAACCAGCAACTAAGCCTACCTGTACATTCAATAGATATTCTCTATCTTTTGTCAAAGTGAACTCTACATTTAGGTCAAATTGCCCTTTATATTAAAAGTGCTGCATATTGTGTGCATATTGATTTAAAACGGGGTGGAGAATGTTGACTCTTCTTGAAGATTTTGTTTTTTTAAGAACCAAACAGTTCTACACATCTCTTAATAACTTCATCACAATATCTGTTTTTATTTATTCATATCGCTGAAAATATTTCATTTTTTAGTAAATGTAAGAGGAAACATAACTGGGGGAAAATACTATGTTTTTAACAGATTGTGGCAACTCTTAAGAGATCCTTTTTTGTACTTGATAGGACATTTCATCCAAGATAATAAAGTCATGTTTTTGACATCAATTGTCCAATGTGCTGTCATCTTTGGTTTTGTGTACTTTGTTGTAATTAATTTGTGTTTAAGGGCCAGGAGTTTTGTCCGGACTTGTTCATCCTGTCAGGTCACGTGGTCAGGAACGTATAATATAATGAATACTAAGTAGTTTGTACCTTTTTCATTCCTTTCCACGGTGGAGTTGAATTAAGTTGCCTCAGACACTGATCTAGAGTCAGCTTCCCTGTTTCAGGTATTTTGGTATTTAGTAGGATCCCCATTAGCTGCTGAGAAAGCAGCAACTACTCTTCCTGGGGTCCACAAAAGGTAAGACATTTGTGGAGGATTAGCTGATCCTAGTTCTGTGCCTAGAGGCAACTTCTACCCAGACCAAAGCAGGGGATGATGCCTGAGGGCAGCACTTATACTTTGGGTACCCCCACACACACACACATTGTATTTCCCCTGTATAAATGAGCGTTGAACACAAGTCACCGCTGTCATTAAAGGAAAACACCCCAAAAAATGTTGGAGGCATTTGTTTCATTAGTTCATTGTTGATATAGTCCCGTATCATGCATTTTGCGTCATGTGATTCTGTGTTTTTCATCATATGATGCAAAATGCATCATACGGGCCAGATTTCTGCATTTTCAGTTACATATCTTGAAAACTTTGTTGCTGACATGCAAAACCTTTTGGGATTATTATCAACAATGGACTAATGAAACAAATACCAAAAGAGCTTTCCTTTAACCTTCCCTTCTCACCGAAGACACACACACCCCTCCCTCCCTGTCTCCCTTCTTCACGCTCCCCCTTCACTCCAAACCCCTAACTGAATCCAGAGCTTTGCATGGACACCAAATGGACTACAGATGACCACAAGTCCCATCAATTCCTCTCACTGTGGCTTGGGGGCTGGAACTCTCTCGCTCTCTCTGTCACGCAGGAAGGAACTAGGACAAATTCCCACCTCTTCCCCCATCCCAACCCCTTATCCCTATTCCTCTCCAAAAGGAATGTTGTCCCACTGTGATGGTAGCCGAGATGCGAGCGAGCTCCCGTTTCCTGCCCGACTGCATCTGTTCCCTCCAGCTCTGTTTCCAGATGGACTTCAAAGCATGGGAACGGCTTGGTTCGAAAATCATTCCCGAGGCCAGACGCAGACCCTATTACACCCTAATTATGACCCTGTTTTTGGGCACTTAATCGTCAGGGGTTATCATCAGGATTGAAACAGTATTTTTAAATATACACTCCAGTTCAAATCTGTGTGCACCATACATAGAGATCATATAATTCACTAGAGAGGCTGATGTCATAGACCCTCATAATTCCAGAATGTGTTCATTATGGCAGCCATCTTGGTCAGGAATGAATCCAAAAGGGATTATATATGTAATTCTGTGGTGCCATTCAAGAATGTGTGTTTGCAAGGCTTCGGCTGAGTGTTAGCCCCCACCGATAACACATGAATAAGACCCACAGACCACACCGACACCCAATGAGTAAAAAACAAAGACATCTTTATTAGTTCCATGTAGTATGAGATGAGATATGCGCAGTGCAAACCTTTGGCTTTTCTCTCATTTTAAGTATGATCATAGTCAAAGATGACAGGCCAGACCAAGGGTCTGTGGCCTGGATGTCTATCTTATCATCCATTCAAAGTTTTCCCTCAGGAATGGAGAGAGCCCAGGATCTCTCTTTCTCTCCCAGGGTCTCTCTCTTGATGTATGTACATACAGTGCCTTCAGAAAATATTCACACCCCTTGACTTTTTCCACATTTTGTTGTGTTACAGCCTGAATTTAAAATTGATTAAATTGAGATTTTGTGTCACTGATCTACACATAATGTAAAAGTGGAATTTTGTTCGTAGAACATTTTTTTTATTAATAAAAAATGAAAAGCTGAAATGTCTTGAGTCAATAAGTATTCAACCCCTTTGTTATGGCAAGCATAAATAAGTTCAGGAGTAAAAATGTGTTTTACAAATCACATAAGTTGCATGGACTCATTCAGTGTTCAATAATAGTGGTTAACATTCTTTTTGAATGACTACCCAATCTCTGTACCCCACACATAAAATTATCTGTAAGGTACCTCAATTGAGTAGTGAATTTCAAGCACAGATTCAACCACAAAGACCAGGGAGGTTTTCCAATGTCTCTCAAAGAAGGCCACCGTTTGGTAGATGTGTAAAAAATTATACAAAATAAAGCAGATGCTGAATATCCCTTTGAGCATGGTGAAGTTATTCATTAGGTTTTGGATGATGCATCAATACATCCAGTCACTACAAAGATGCAGCCTGTCCTTCCTAACTCAGTTGCAAGAGAGGAAGAAAACTGCTCAGGGATTTCACCATGAGGCCATTGATGATTTTAAAACAGTTACAGAGTTTAATGGTTGTGATAGGAGAAAACTGAGGATGGATCAACAACTTTTTGTCCTGAATACAAATCGTTATGTTTGGGGCAAATCCAACACAACATGTCACTGAGTACCACTCTTCATATTTTCAAGCATGGTGGTGGCTGCATCATCTAATGGGTATGTTTGTCATCAGCAAGGACTCAGGAGTTTTTTAGGATAAAAATAAACAGAGTACAGCTAAGCACAGGCAAAATCCTAGAGGAAAACCTGGTTCAGTCTGCTTTCCAACAGACACTGGGAGACACATTCACCTTTCAGCAGGACAATAACCTAAAACACAAGGCCAAATATACACTGGAGTTGCTTACCAACAAGACATTGCATATTCCTGAGTGGCCTAGTTACAGTTTTGACTTAAATCGACTTTAAAATCTATGGCAAGACTTGAAAATGGCTTTCTAACAACAATCAACAACCAACTTGACAGAGCTTGAAGAATGTTACCAAGAATAATGGGCAAATATTGTACAATCCAGGTGTGCAAAGCTCTTAGAGACTCACCTACAGACTCACAGCTGTAACCTCTTCCAAATGTGTTTGTAACATGTTTTGTCTATGATGCGATGAATACTTACCTAATCAAGATATATTAGTATTTTATTTTTCCAAACTTTGTAATAAATATTCAATTTTTTCTTCCACATTAAAAAGTATTTTGTGTTGATCGTTGACCAAAAATGACAATTAAATCCATTTTAATCCCACTTTGTAACACAACAAAGTGAGGAAAA
Organism: Salvelinus fontinalis; assembly: GCF_029448725.1. Lineage (NCBI taxonomy): Eukaryota > Metazoa > Chordata > Actinopteri > Salmoniformes > Salmonidae > Salvelinus > Salvelinus fontinalis. The sequence continues at coordinate 10,498,835 of NC_074667.1, forward strand.
AGTCAAGGGGTGTGAATACTTTCTGTAGGCACTATAACCTTCTTTCTCTTCTTTCTTTTTTGCCTTCCCTCCTCCTCCTTCTCTCCTTCCCTCCTCCTCCTTCTCTCCTTCCCTCCCTCCTTCCCTCCCTCCTTCCCACATCTCTCCTTGCTATGCCACTCTAAAATGTCTCCTTTGAACTTTGTTCCGCATCGGATGTGGGTGCGTGTGTTTGTGTGTGTGTGCATGAGCAAATAAGGGTCAGAGGTGGCATTAGCTTTCACCTCACCATCTCCAAAGAGAGCCGGCAAGGAGAGCCGCACTTTTCTGAATCCGTGTGTCCAGGTGCCCCGGGGATCAGATTTCCACGATTAGGTTTACAAAAACATTCACTAATACCACCAGGTTCCCTTATGAAGTCTGTTTTCTCCGTCGGATATTTCAACGTGTACACATCTTTAACATTAGAAAAATAGGTTTCTTTTTGTCTCTTTTCTCAACTTTTCCCTCCTCTGGGGTTTGTTGTTGTTGATGCTCCTTTTCTAGTCTTACATCCCACCCCCCTCTTCTCTTTCACATACAGTAAAAGTGCATTTCCTGCAATCAAATGACAGGAACAAAACAGTGTGAAGATGCGACAGCTTTTCTTACAGGCATAAATAGGAGTTTGCTGATATTGTATACTCAGTCAAGAAGAAGTCCTTTAAAGTTTCCTACCAAGTTCCAAAGGCGAAATGTAATTGGACTCTTGCCATTGGAGAAGCACCAGTGTGCAACTAGATCTGAACAGATTGTCTTTCCCATGGATGATTGGGATAACCGGGAACAAACCAATTGGAGATGCGTGTGTGTGTGTGTGTGTGTGTGTGTGTGTGTGTGTGTGTGTGTGTGTGTGTGTGTGTGTGTGTGTGTGTGTGTGTGTGTGTGTGTGTGTGTTCGCATGAATAGTGGGGCTGGAGTTGGCAGTCTTCCTCCCTCAGGGCAAATATGGGCTTCTTTCACATGCTCGGACAACATCTTCAAACGTGGACACGGGACAACCAAAACATTCTGATGAAAAGTTGTGTTACATCGAATTTGCCAATGAAAATGTCCTCTACCTAAATGATTCCATTGAACCAGAACTCTGGGTTTGCTGGCAGAATATTTAAATCGTAAAAGAAACCAATAAGAGGGAGGCACTGATCTGACTGATTCATGTACCAGACATGAATAAATGATCATTTGAAGTACTACGACATCTTAATAAATGAGTATAGAAGACTTATGAACATAGAGGTATACTAGAGAGCTCATCTTTTACCTTTGTTAAGTGTGCCCTCTATCCAACTAAATGCTCATGCACAATAATAGAGAGCAACAGTATGAGGAAATCTGATGGGGCAACACTTCAAGCAGAGGTTTAAAGACGAGAACCTTTGATATAGACTCCACTTGTGTCTTCTATCGAAGAGGACGCAAAGCTGCAAGGTAAAGACTGTACAGACAGACAAGCAAAAACATTACCACTCAACCTGGATTATGATACAAACAAGTGCAGGAGGTCCATGCCGGGAAAAACAACAGCACATTGGGCTCGTCCATCTACGTCTCTGCTGAAATGCTGTAGGGTTATAGGTCACAGTCACTTCATGTTGACGGCTGCAATGTCTTTTATACCGCTGCAGGGGGCGATAGTGTGTTTTGGTTTCACCTACACTTGGAGCGGGTAGCCTCCAGGGCTTTCTGGTGTCTCCTCTTGTTGAAGCGCTTGACGTAGTTGTTGCTGCGCAGGAGGCCGTCCCCTGGCTTCAGTTTGCCCCCCAGCAGGGCCAGAAGGTCATTGGGGAGGTGGCGCCTCCGGTGGTAGATCTGGCCCATTACAATGTACCGGCTACCTATAGAATAGCATTGGGGTAAGAGAGGGTGTCAGTGAATTTATTAGCAGTATTTGGTCTCTCTGCTCAACTGGTAGACATGAGTTCAGTACCATTGACTATAATAGTATACCACATAGCATGGAGAAATGTATTGGGAATCCATTAGAAGTAATATGCTAGTGTTGATATCGGAACGTAGCCATGGTGGCACCTTATATCCCTCAAATTCAAAACTGGACCGCAAAGCCAGTTCCACTGCTTTTTTTCCATTGTTCTCCTCTAATCAGGGACTGATTTAGACCTGGGACACCAGGTGTGTGCAATTAATGATCACATAGAACAGAAAACCAGCAGTACTTCAGACCTCCAGGATAGGATTTGAATACTCCTATGGTCTACTACTGCAACACATAGGGCAGGAGAGCTACCATCCTGTAGGTTTTCACTCCAACCCTGCTCCTGGAGAGCTACCATCCTGTAGGTTTTCACTCCAACCCTGCTCCTGGAGAGCTACCATCCTGTAGGTTTTCACTCCAACCCTGCTCCTGGAGAGCTACCATCCTGTAGGTTTTCACTCCACCCCTGCTCCTGGAGAGCTACCATCATGTAGGTTTTCACTCCAACCCTGCTCCTAGAGAGCTACCATCCTATAGGTTTTCACTCCAACCCTGCTCCTGGAGAGCTACCATCCTGTAGGTTTTCACTCCAACCCTGCTCCTGGAGAGCTACCATCCTGTAGGTTTTCACTCCAACCCTGCTCCTGGAGAGCTACCATCCTGTAGGTTTTCACTCCAACCCTGCTCCTGGAGAGCTACCATCCTGTTGGTTTTCACTCCAACCCTGCTCCTGGAGAGCTACCATCCTGTAGGTTTTCACTCCAACCCTGCTCCTGGGGAGCTACCATCCTGTAGGTTTTCACTCCAACCCCAATCTAGCGCACCTGATTCTAATAATTAGCTGGTTGATGAACTGAATCAGGTTAGTTATGTAACCTTTATTTAACTAGGCAAGTCAGTTAAGGACAAATTCTTATTTACAATGACGGCCTACCAATGACAGCCTACTGTCGTTCTGCCCCTGTTCAGGGGACGAACGACAGATTTTTACCTTGGAGATTCTGCAACCTTTTGGTTACATCCCCTACGCTCTAACCACTATCCTACCTGCCGCCCCAGTTACCACTGGGTTGGAGGGAAGCTCTCCAGGGACAGGGTTGGAGAGCCTTGATTTAGGGGATAGGGTGCTATTTGGGATGCGTTCAATGGTTCCTTAAATTGACACTTACCTAGTTTGATGTCAGGACAAGGCTTGCTACATTTGTAGGTGTCCAGGACTAGGAGACGCACTTTGAGAAAGAAGCTGTCTGGAGTGACGTAGAGACGGCTCATCTTGTAGAAGCCATCGCTGCTCACCATCAGTGTGATGAGTCTAATCCCCTTACGCACCATGTCTATGTCATGAACGATCCCATTGACGGCTGAAATGTCAAAGGTAAATGGTCAAATTAAAGTAAAGGTCATTGTTTGTAACTCTAAAGTGGATAGTAGCACAGAGCACTCATAGGTACAGATCTAGGATCAGCAAAATTGACCCAAGATCAGCGTTTGGGGGCAACTTCACCATGGTGAGAAGACTCTACATGACCAAAGGGAATGTCTGTCAATCCAGTCTAAACTTCAGCATGATTGGCGGATTGCAAATAGACTACACCAGACATTGTGTCATGCCCTTATTTTGTCCCCTTTTCCCCATCCCTTCACTTCACTTACAGTCTTATGGAGAGATCACTGGAAGATGGTTGCCAGGCCATCCATCTCACTCTCATACAATAGTCTAACCTCGTTCACACACACACACACACACACACACACACACACACACACACACACACACACACACACACACACACACACACACACACACACACACACACACACACACACACACACACACTCACCAAATTCACTGTAGCAGTAGTGCTCTCTCTCCTCCTTCTCCTTCCTGCACTCACTCATGCAGACGGCCTCGTGAGTGAAGTCAGACTCTGCGGGACAGGGAGACAAAGAGAAAGGAAGAGAGAGACGGAGATGAGAAGAAGGAGAGAGAGTGACCGACCGTGCCTTGCCTGCTTGTGTGAAGCCAGACTTCATTCCAGTGTCATTCGAAGGACCAGGGTTGTCATTACAGGACCCAGGCATCGCATTCCGCAGGAGGGGGCTCCACGTTCCCCATCCTCCCCGCTCCGGTCTCACCCCTTAATTACTGCATCATAACTGATCTCACTTAGGCATATTTAGCATTGCTATCATGACCTCTCAGCCCCCAATACTTCACACAAAGGGACATATTGAATCCAGATGTAGGCAGCAATTTGTGGCTGGAGGGGTAATCATTTAACTATCCCGAAATCGCAGCAGTCTCACTGTCACGACTCCCTTTGTACCATACATAGTGTGGGGGTGTAGTGTCACTTTCCGTACCTCGTTTCAGGATGTCGAAGTGGTAGAGCAGGCTGGAGGAGCGACGGTTGAGGAGCACAGATGAGCGGCTGTTATTCCGGTTGGCGCTGCCGGACTGGTACAGACTGGACTTCCCTCCAGGGCGGTTCTCCTCCGGGTCCATCTTTCTGGTTGGGAGGTCCCTGCGAGGGGGGGTGGCTGGGTGAATGTGGGGGTGGCCCCTGGATCTGGAGTTGGGGTGACTGTCCGGGTCAATCTGCGGGGGGTTGTTGAAGTTAGTGTGGGGGTCTCGGTAAGGGTCCACGTTTACTTTTTGTGTGCGGTTGGTAGCAGCGGTCAGTGGCGTTTTGGGAAGTGCTAGACTCGCCTCGCCGCGGTTCTTCTCGCTGTTGTGCTCGATCAGGCGGTCATTTTTAGGGCCCTTCTTGCTCTTGTTGTGGGGGCCGGGGCGAGGGTCACTGTGCTTGGGCCAGACCCCAGAGGGAAGGGGGTGGAGGGCGTACTTGGGGTCCCCGGCTTTGCTGCTCTTTTCCAGGGGCTCGTTGATGGTGAGAGAGGGGTCTTTGGCCCCTAGCCTTGTGCTCTGATTCTGGCCAGGGTCGGGTAAAACACTCTGGCCCTTCTCAGGGGGGGTGCTGATCACGGAGAACAGCTCTGGATAAAGCAGGCAAGGACAGTTACACTCAGCAGTATATTATAACATTATAATATCAATGGCCCCCATATCATACCTCCATCAAAAGGTTCTGAGTACAGTTGACTGCTTCTTAATATAAGCAATAGCTTGAGACTATCAATAATTTTTTTTTACTGTCAGAGCTGGGTAAAAAAAAGCATTTCAGTTCTCTGCCCTTTCCACTTAGAAGAAACTACCAAAGGGCATGAAATTACAGGAGCTTGTCTCCTTGAATGTGTTTAAAGCTAGGGTAAAGACTATGGTGGACAATGAAGTGGGGGGCTGTCAATGTTCTGACCCCAGGATGCACCACACCTCCCCAAAGTATCTTGCCTGCTCAATCTTTAAATTGATGTTTCTAAACTGTAATGCTCTGTGTTTTATTATGTTGTAAATGTGTGGTGATATTTGGCCAGGTCTCTTGTAGAATAGATATTTCATCTCAATAAGACTAACCTGGTAACATAAAATAAATATAAAGAGTATGGGGACTGAACTAAAGCATGCAAAATGCACTGCACATATTCTATTCAATTGTGTTTTTTTTTATGTATTCACCATATAATCTAATTTACTGATATTACATAGTCATTTATAAAGACATTTTCATCCAGATCTTATAAGAACGCCTATATAGCCTTACTGTCAGCACACAAGCCAAACACTCAAAAGTAAAGTAAAACATTCACAGGATAATCATTGTATTCTCAATGATCAAAACCGACATTATGGGGTGGCAGATAGACAGGAGGTAGCAGTTAAGCGCCTTGGTCCAGTACTTGAAAGATCATTGATTCGAATCCTCGAGCCTACTATGTGAAAAATGTGTTGATGTGCCCTTGAGCAAGGCACTTAACCCTAATTGCTCCTGTAAATCACTCTGGATAAGAGCGTCTGCTAAATATCGTAAATGTCTAGTGGCAGTATGCTTTGTAATTCGAACTAGCTGTAACTGCCTGACACCGATAGTTGTCAGATTAGGAGAATGTCATTCTTTTTGTAAACTCCAGTTTTATGATATGCACATTTCAGATTATTATATTGTTGCAAAGTAGCCTTTACAAATATTGAATTAGATATGTCGGAGATTTAATTATAGGCTTATATTTGTGAAAGATATTTTTTTTAATATCAATCATAAAATGTACTTTAATTCCAAACATAAATATACATGAAGTTATGCCATCCAGGAACTCATATTAAGCGGTGTCAAAGGAAGGCCCGAAAAATTGCCAAAGACTCCAGCCACTCAAGTCATAGACTGTTCATTATGCTACCGTCCGGCAAACGGTACCGGAACATCAGCTCTCAGACCAACAGGCCCCGAGACAGCTGCTGCCCTACGCCATAAGACTGCTAAATAGCCAGACTGCTAAAAGGTAAATTAAGGGTACCCAAACTACCTGCATTGACTCTACCATGCACTGACTGACCCTACGCACATTCGCTAGATGTTATATACACACACCATTAACACACTCACTAACACACACACTACACTGTCGCTCCCACACAAAACCCTAACATACACACATGACACACGCACGCATATCAACACAACACAAACACACACGCACACTCACAGACACTTTTACACTCATAATTTGCTGTTGCTATTATTTTCCTTATTTTACTCTTATTATTACCTATCCGGATGCCTAGTCACTTTACCCTGACTTCATGTGCAGACTGTATCTACCTCAAATACCTCGTACCTCTCTCTGCACATTGATCTGGTAGGTTACTGGTACTCACTGTATATAGCTCCATTCTTGTGTATTTTATTTTATTCCTCGTGTTAGTTAATATGTTTTATTATTATTTTTAAACTGCATCATTTGGGAAAGGTTCGTAAGCAAGCATTTAGTCATGTCTATTACATCAGTTGTATTCGACGCATGTGATAAATAAATAAAATGTCGATTTGATAAGCCAATATATCTATTTCTTTATTGCACCTCTGAGAAAATGCTTTATAAATCACCATGTCATCACATTTACAATAGATACAAAAAAAAGTTTCAAAGTATATTGGTTTTAAACCTTGCTATTTCCTAATGGATCTTCTGATCTACAATAATACTGTCACCATTCTTCTCCTTAAAATGCAACATGTAAATGTAATAAGACATAGTTGGAAAGCAGCAATAATTGTTACCCGACTTACCATTGTCCTCCGCTTCAGAAAAAGTCAACGCAAGTACCAGCAGGAGTAGAATAATCACTGTCATCCTGAAAAGTACTATTGAACCAACTTCGAAGTCTGCTGGAGTGGCTCTGAATTCCTGAGGTTTATATGCCTCGAGCCTGGAATGGAAGGCGTGTCACTCCGACGCAGAGGTAAACAGAGTGACATCAGAGACACTTCATTCATGAAGCCATAGAGGTCCTATTAAATTCCTAATTCTATGCATGAAACGCCCTTCGGTCTTTAGTAGGCTACTGTGTGTGGGACATTTAAATAAAACGTGGCCCAGATTTTAGCCTTTAATTTCACTAATTACCGATGATAGTGATTATTAGTGATTACGGATTGTGATAGGCTGTGGGCGTGGGACCAGTAATAAAAAAAAGTAACACGGCGTTAAAGTTCACAGTTAGCGATTGTTATGTAAATTACATCTGAAAAGTACCAGTGGCCTGGCTTTGGTCCTCAACACAGATTATCCATTATATTGACCAGATACTCTAGTACCCGCTCTAACAGTGAAAATAAATGTCTTCAAAAATGGGAGGGAGTCGGGAGGCGGCAAGATCAGGTGGGACAGATTCGCGTGTGAACGTTTCCACTAGTTACTTCAGCCCCAAAGTCAAAATATGTCTATAGTAAATATTCATGAAAACAAAAATTAGCTCTTTGGTCTTAATTTAAGATTAGGGTTATAGGCATAAGATTAGCAGTGGGGTTATGGTTAGGTTTAAAATAATATTTAAAAAGGAGACATTTAAAAAATTGGCGTGTTTATGACTTTCTGGCTGTAGTAACTAGTGACGACCAGGCACAACTCCGATATAAACTGTTTTTTTCTCAAAGTTGCCGGGATGTCACGTGTCCTACTTATATCAGTACACTCGTAACAACGTAATCCTTACGAAACGTATTTTCGATCAAATAATCTACACGTAGCAAATAAGACATTACATTTTTTGTTAACCGAATTCGACACGCTCATTGACCTCCATACAAAAATTCCTCGCTTGGTGAGCGAAAAAATGAAAAAAACGCCACCTGCTGGAAAAGACAGATTTTGGGCCCAATTATCCCTCTCGCTTCGCCTCTTCCTCTCTGCCCGAAATGAGAGCAGGTCCGCTAGATCCATGGCCCAGTCAGACACGGGTGCCGGCCCGCATAGATGGAAACAGAAAAGTCTGTGCCCGTTGGGTGAAACACCGGGATAAATACTGTATGAAAATGTGTCAACTAATTGTTTCTTATTTATTCTGTTAAATGCTCTTCAACAAAGCTTTCTTAGTGTCCAATAGGCTTTCTCTACCCTTAACCTTGTTCTGAACACCTCCAAAACAAAGGTCATGTGGTTTGGTAAGAAGAATGCCCCTCTCCCCACAGGTGTTATTACTACCTCTGAGGGTTTAGAGCTTGATGTAGTCACCTCATACAAGTACTTGGGAGTATGGCTAGACGGTGCACTGTCCTTCTCTCAGCACATATCAAAGCTGCAGGCGAAAGTTATATCTAGACTTGGTTTCCTCTATCGTAATCGCACCTCTTTCAGCTGCCAGCTGCCAAACTAACCCTACCCAGATGACCACCCTACCTATGCTAGATTACTGATACACAAGTTATAGATCGGCAGGTAAGGGTGCTCTCGAGCGGCTAGATGTTCTTTACCATTCGGCCATCAGATTTGCCACCAATGCTCCTTATAGGACATATCACTGCACTCTATATTCCTATATAACCTGGTCATCCTGTATACCCGTCGCAAGACCCACTGGTAATTTATAAAACCCTCTTAGGCCTCACTCCCCCCTATCTGAGATATCTACTGCAGCCCTCATCCTCCACATACAACACCCGTTCTGCCAGTCACATTCTGTTAAAGGTCCCCAAAGCACACACATCCCTGGGTCGCTCCTCATTTCAGTTTGCTGCAGCTGGCGACTGGAACGAGCTGTTAAAACACTCAAACTGGACAGCTTTATCGCAATCTCTTCATTCAAAGACTCAATCATGGACACTCTTACTGACAGTTGTGGCTGCTTTGTGTGATGTATTGTTGTCTCTACCTTCTTGCCCTTTGTGCTGTTGTCTGTGCCCAATAATGTTTTTACCATGTTTTGTGCTGCTGCAATGTTGTGTTGCTACCATGCTGTGTTGTCATGTGTTGCTGCCTTGCTATGTTGTTGTCTTAGGTCTCTCTTTATGTAGTGCTATGTTGTCTCGTTGTGATGTGTTTTTTGTCCTATATTTATATTGTATTTATTTTGTATTTTTAATCCCAGGCCCCATCCCCGCAGGAGGCCTTTTGCCTTTTGGTAGGCCGTCATTGTAAATAAGAATTTGTTCTGAACTGACTAGCCTAGTTAAATAAAGTTTAAATAAATAAATACAATTCTGTTTGCCACTGTGAATGTGTAGCCTATACCGGTAAAAGTCATAAGCGTAGAACCACTGCCCCCTTTTGGACACAATGTTTCAAACCGTGAGGCGACGCTCGGATGCTCGTGGTATTGCAAATTTCAAACATTTGTATTAAAGTCGTGATTAAACCTTATTGCTATGTATGTGATTGATTTGTATGGTACATTTTCGTGGGTCAAAGCTCCATAGCTTAGTTTAGACGTTTGCAAATGCAATCACATTTATATGAGACAAATTGTTGTCGGAGTGCATCCCTCCGATTTTATAATCCACGTAGCTATTATCAATCATTTATTATTTTCTATGTCATTTCACGTAAAACGGAAACTAAATACGACCCAGATGGGACTCGAACCCACAATCCCCAGCTCCGGAGGCTGATGCCTTATCCATTAGGCCACTGGGTCATCACGTTCCGAGTGAGCACAGGCACAATTTATAAAATTGAAAACATGACGCTAAATGCGTGAAATGTTCCATAGATTTGTGTATATTTGATTTCATGATCAACATATTTGCTACCAGGTTTAGCTAAACTACTGTGCTCTGCAAATTTTGTCACATTTTGTGAAAAACTGTAGTGTCGTCTCGCGATGACAGTGCATCACCACCAGTGACTCTTTCCGACTTTTTCAAAAAGGACCAATGAATGATCAACATATTTGCTACCCGGTTTAGCTAAACTACTGTGCTCTGCGACAAGTCGCAGGCAAATTTTGTCACATTTTGTGAAAAACTGTAGTATCGTCTCGCGATAACAGCGCTTCACCACCAGTGACTCTTTCCGACTTTTTCAAAAAGGGGCCAATGAAGAGGTGCTTTGACTCGAATGGGCCAATCACAGATCGAGAAAGCCGGAAATTTAAAGTCGGTCTCACGTTTGACGTCATTGCTAGTAAGAACAAGAACAAGGTGAGTGCGGTTCTTATGCTTTTGTTAGTTATGGTTTATTTTAATGGTTAAAATATTGTAGTTACTGGGTGCATTCGATATAAATGATATGCGGTGATATATTGTTGAATTATTACTGGTTTTCTGGTGTACTGGTTATGACAAAATTGTAAATTTAAGCGGATTCAACCGGCCACATGGTGGTCTACGTCAGATTATAGTTCGCTGGGCAGCAGGAAAGCGGAACTGTCTTGCTAGCTAGGAAAACGTTGGTTATTTTATTTAAAACGGGCACATAGCTAACATTTTTTTTTATCCCCCCATCACCTAAGTGATCAACACTACAGTGAAGTCCTCGCCTTGTTCAATAAGCAACGAGCACAATGTCGACAACTGCGAACGACGCCGATCGTATCACCCAATTCAAAAACAAGGGAAAAGATACCAACGTAAGTAGATATCGCCATTGATGCCTAATCTTGATTGATTGGTCAACCATTAACACCTAGTTTACAGTATTGCCATTTGTTTAGCACCATGCTACTTGACATTGTTCATCTGCAGGAATTGAGGCGCAGAAGAGTCGAGGTCAACGTCGAACTTCGAAAGGCAAAGAAAGATGACCAGCTTCTCAAAAGAAGGAACGTCAGTATCTGCCCAGATGAGCCTACATCTCCACTCCAAGAGAAGGACCAAAATGCACAGGTAATATTTTGTATCCATACTGTAATTACCCTTATTTGAAACTAAAACGGGCAATGGCAAGCTTTGGTTTTGACTTTGTACAGGCCACCAACAAAGGGTGAGCAAGCCAAAGATGTCCCTTTTCCCAATAGATTGATTTGGTTCCTTTATGTCCTGTACTCTGAGGCCTGTTAGCTAGTGCCTATATTCCGTCACTTTTTTTCCCATTGACACGCATGCAGACGCTCCACAGATGGCATGCCAGGTCATGTAATTAATGTGTAATCCTGCCATGTTTCCATAGCCTGCACAGCACTGGACGGTTGAGGAGATTGTGGCTGGTGTAAATAGCCAAAGCCTAGATCATCAGGTGCAGGCTACCCAGGCAGCCAGGTAAGTCACTAAGCTTTCCACTGGAAACCGGTGTTGGGTAATCACTGTTTCCGTTCTGACTGTAGGCCTGCCCCTAACCATGACTTTGACCTGGCCTTCTTCTACCACAGGAAGCTGCTGTCCAGAGAGAGGCACCCTCCCATTGATCGCATCATCGACGCCGGGCTCATCTCAAACTTTGTCCGTTTCCTGAGCCTGGCTGAGTGTCCTCCCATACAGTTCGAGGCGGCCTGGGCCCTGACCAACATCGCCTCTGGCAACTCGGACCAAACCACCGCAGTGGTGGACGGAGGAGCCATCCCAGCCTTCATCAGCCTGGTGATGTCCCCGCACCCCCACATCAGCGAGCAGGCCGTCTGGGCCCTGGGCAACATCGCTGGTATGAGAAAGCACACTTTCACCTGTATCGAAAGTGACTATGGCATGACTGTTGCCATTGTCATTGATAGTACAGGAATAGTGATCGGAAAGCTTTTCCCGTGTTTGTTGGAATACCTGTTCCTGTCAAACCCTGTGTCTTTCAAACATCTTTACGCCGGCGCAACTTTAGTGTGAAACTTCATGTTTGTTACACCAGAAATGCAGATAAAGATTGATATTGCTACCAGGCAAGTAACAATATCAATTTATCAGTATTTCTCTTTTGAAAATACTACCACTTGAACATATGTTTGTTCAATATACCTTTTGCAATAAGCCTCCTTACTCTGTGGTTGTATGCCAGGTCAACGGTCTTCTGTGACCACATTTTTGACATGGCTTGATTCCTCCTTAGGTGATGGCTCCACCTACAGGGACTTGGTCATCAAACACGGCGCCATTGAGCCCCTCCTGACTCTGCTGGCCGCCCCTGACCTGTCTGTGTTTTCTGTAAGTTTACATATAATGATTAAAAGCTCTGGGTTGTTGTGGAATTCGTTAGCAAGTGCTGTGGGAAATTCCACTCATCGGCTATTTTTCCTGGTGGTTCTTGTAAAATAGGTGTGGTTGATTTATATAAAGTTGACTGCTTTAGCTTTCTCATCTTCATCTTTGCTCATTACCTCAATTTGATGCATCCATAAATCTAAATCTAGCTGGTAACGGTGTGGCATTTTGATCTCTAACAACATCTCCCTGCTCCTTCCAGTCTGGTTACCTGAGGAACGTGACATGGACCCTGTCTAACCTCTGTCGGAACAAGAACCCTGCCCCGCCATTGGCGGCCGTGCAGCTATTGCTGCCCACGCTGGTCCGCCTGCTCCACCACGACGACAAGGAGGTGCTGGCCGACACCTGCTGGGCCGTGTCCTACCTGACGGACGGCCCTAACGAGCGCATCGAAGTGGTGGTGCAGGCCGGCCTGGTGCCCCGCCTCGTCCAGCTGCTTGGCTCCGGGGAGCTGACCATCGTGGTACGTCCCTTTGCCACGGTTACTAGGCTTTACGTGTTTGCTTGCACCTGTACAGTGGTCGACCTTGTGGTTCCTAGAGATGGCTGGACCGTGCTGATCTGTGGGTTTTGATTAACGGGCAGATGTTAACCTCTACAGAGTACCTAACCCGGATCCGGGAGCACCCCCCCCCCCCCACACACTGATTAGCATCGCTAGCATAGCGTCACAATTAAATAGTAGCATCTAAATATCATTAAATCACAAGTCCAAGACACCCAATGAAAGACACAGATCTTGTGAATAAAACCACCATTTCAGATTTTTTAAATGTTTTACAGGGAAGACAAAATATGTAAATCTATTAGCTAAACACGTTAGCAAAAGACACCATTTTCTTACTCCAACAGTTTCTTACTCCATCAGGTGCTATCACCAATTCGGCTAAACTAAGATATTGATAGCCACAAACCAACAAACAAATTTATAAGATGACAGTCTGATAACATATTTATGGTATAGCATAGTTTTTTTTTTTTAAATGTGCATTTTTCAGGTATAAATCACAGTTCTACATTGCAGCTGCAATCTGATATAGTGCTGATGCAGCTAGAACAATTACAGAGACCAACGTTATATAACTAATTACTTGTCTTAAAACATTTCAGAAAAAATACACAGCGTACAGACATTGAAAGCCCAACATCTGGTGAATCCAAACAATATTTCAGATTTTTTAAATGTTTTATAGCGAAAACAAAATGTATCGCTAATTAGCATAACCAGGCCAGCCAAAACCAGCTGGACGCGCGCGACCAGTTCACATGCACGACAGATATATGAAATAACATCGTAAATTGGGTCTTACTATTGCTGATCTTTCATCAGAATGTTGATCAAGGTGTCCTTAGTCCTGATGAGTCGTTCAATCCATTCACAATGGCAACCTCCCCTCTTCATTCAGCCTGGGTACTGGTCGACTGGCACGGTCAATTCCCAAAGTTAAAAAACTCAAAGAACGGAACACGGCAAAACTCCCGAAAAAATTCTAATAATCTGATTAAACTATATTGAAAAAACATACATTACGGTGATATGGTCACATGTAGCAAACAAACTTCGACACGGAGATAGTTTTCATCCATAACGTCAGCATAACAAAAGACAATGCCACCTCTGAAAACGCGCATCTCAGAAACCGGAAGTTGTCGGTCACGCTAAAGAAATAAGTCTTATTTCACGTCAGTACAAGATAAACAAAAAATTTCTCCTCTGACGTCTTCCAAACACCCATAGGAAGAAGTAGGAAGTGTCATTCGGGTCATAGGTGGCGTGACCATATATAGGCAGAGCTTTGAAGCGAGCATACACATCTTGCAATCTTTTTCAGGCTCAGGGAAAGTGCTGTGAAATGACCTGTGTTTGACTCAGAGACTCAATTGGAACGGTTTTAGAAACCATATCTTGTTTTCTATCCAATGCTATATGGTTATATGCATATAGTAACAGCAATAATTGAATAAGAGGCAGTTTAGTCTGTAGAGGCAATTATGCTAATGCGAAATAGCACCCCCTGTATTCTCAAGAAGTTAACATCTGCGAATAATGCATGGGAGCTACCACTCCACGTAACTTCCTTAGCCCGGTTGTTGAGACATTCCAAGTTAGTGAGGAAAGCCTGTTGTCACAGACAGCAGGCAATTGTGTAGCTTGCATCCAAATCCTGACCCCCCCCCCCCCCCCCCCCTTTTCCAGACTCCCTCTCTGCGGTCGCTGGGCAACATCGTGACTGGCACAGATGAGCAGACGCAGTGTGTGCTGAACTCAGGCGCTCTGACAATGTTCCCCGCGCTGCTCCGCCACCACAAGTCCAACATCCAAAAAGAGGCGGCCTGGACCCTGTCCAACGTCACGGCTGGCAAGGACACCCAGATCCAGGAAGTCCTCAACGCCGGCCTTGTTCCATTGCTGGTGGACATCCTCAAAAAGGTACAACATGGGTTCTTCATTAGGGGGCAAACCATTCAGGGGCTAGTATGCATCTAGGGCTGATCGACTAGATACATTTTTCCTTTTAGGACCTGATCCTAGACGATTGCTACATGCAGCCTCAGATTTGACCTACCCCGTTTGAATGTTTTCTTCCGTTTCATGCCTACTGATCTTATGCCTGGTTTCTGTTGTGCTGCTCCACAAACATCTACACTCCATGTCTGAGGGTGCCGACAGCAGAAATGCAACCTGTGAATGAGTCTATGCATGAAGCTAGCCCTGCCCATAGAGATTGATAGAGGCCTCTAGTGGCCAAAATTTTGTGTTAGCATGGGCAGTGCCGTTGAGGCCTTCCACCATGTGAATGTACTCAACTGTTTGGACTTCATTGGCTGATCTCTCCTGGTTAACCCGTTGGAGTCATGTCCAACTGGGACATCAGGAGTGATCAGCCAATCATGAAGGAAATTGACTGCTCCAAAATTGATGTTGCCTCAATGGTGTTGACAATGCCGTCATAGACACTAATGGCACAAATACAAAGATGAGTCCCCTAGCTAGCTCTATGACCTTGCCCCATTTGTCTTTTTCTTCAACCAGGGAGACTACAAGACCCAGAAGGAGGCGGTGTGGGCCATCACCAACTACACCAGCGGGGGGACAGTGGATCAGGTGATCTATTTGGTACAGGCCAATGTGCTGGAGCCCCTGCTCAACCTGCTCTCGGCCAAGGACAGCAAGACCATCCTGGTCATTCTGGACGCCATAACCAACATCTTCCTGGTAAGTTCATTTCTGGTCTGTTAGAAGAACCAATGGGTAGAGCTTAAGTCATGACACAATCATTATGACGGTCAAGATATCCCTATTACAACCCATAATTCAATCAGTAACACATTATGGTTAATGAGCACCCTGTAACACTGACAGTTTGCCTTGTGGTTCCTAGAGACAGCTGGACGTGCTGGTCTGTGGGTTTTGATTGACTGGCAAATATTAATCTCTGCGATTTATGCATGGGAGCTACCACTCTAAGTAACTTCTATAGCCCGGTTGTTGAGACATTCATGTTTTGGCATTGATTTGCTATTTTCAAATTTGATTGTATATGTAATTTTTATTGATTTTAAAATTAGAAATGGATACAGTGGATTTGCGTGTGTAAAAACCCATACTAAACGTCTTAGGCAGGAGAGAAGATCGGCGAGGTGGAGAAGCTGTGCGAGATGATCGAGGAGTGTGGCGGCCTGGACAAGATCGAGGCGCTGCAGTCCCACGAGAATGAGATGGTCTACAAAGCCTCTCTCAACCTCATCGAGAAGTACTTCTCTGGCGAGGTGAGACCTTCACCAAGCAATGACTAAGTCCAAATACACTTTTGTCCTCTTTAGCTTGTCTCGCCTCTTTCAGGTCCGTTCATGGGTGACGCGGCTGATTGTTATCAAAAGGAGACATTGACCATGAGCTGGGTTTTATTCCCCAAGTGTCTTTTCACATCTGACTTGGTGCACCTTACTGTGACTCTAAAGGGCTTTGGGTGTTATTGGTAGAGAACAGCTCTTTTGAGTGAAACTCAGCCATGGTGGATGAAGTTGCAATTTTAAACTATTCTGGTGACACCATCTGTCTTGCTTTCAGGATGAGGAGGATGAGTCTGTTGCTCCAGAAATCACGACTGACGGCTACGCCTTCCAAATTCCTGAGAACCAAAGCACTTTCAACTTTTAAATGTTCTTGTTTCCTGTATGTCTTTTTGTATGTGTACTGTAGTCCCTCACAACTTCACAAGTGTACATAGGTACAGACACTTCCTTGTTCTACTACAACCTGTAAATAAACTTTATTACAAAATGTGTCAAATTGGGTGGTTTTTGGTAAGCTTAAAGCTTGCTTCCAGTACAAAAGAGGAATTAAATAATTTTTAAAATGGAGGTTCCGGTGGTCTACACCACACTGAATTTACTACATAACATGCACATATTGTACACTTCAGTGCCCAGCATTTTAAACATGGATAAAATCATTTCACTTGGGTATTCCCAGGCTGTTCCATCAGAGCTAAATGGTGTAACTAGCACAAGCAGCTGTTGGGGAGGTGAGAACACCAGCCAGAGCCATAATTGGCTGATGTGGTATGAGAAGTTAAGTCGTGGCATTCAGAGTACATGCTAATATTATTAACAACCTTGGGAGGACCCGCAGCCTGTGTTTCACATTGGTGAAGGTGTGTATCATCCCCATTGGTGGAGGCTTCCTCTGTAAAATGGGATATTGTTTTTAAATTGCAATCAGAACAAGTGTTACATGGTCACAATTAAAATACAATGATTGCTCTGCTTTTAAAATGACAGCCTCTGACTGCGGTGCGCTCCTCCTATCCTCCCATCTATTTAGTGTCTGATCCCAGATGACATGTGTAAGAGTCAAAGATTGATTGTCATATGTCACTCTACCTATCACTTGTCAACCGTTGCCACGCAACCAACTCGGCATGCAAAATGGGCCAAGGTTCTGTGTATTCCACTAATGTTTCTAGACAGGATATGAACAGAAATCTTATAGAGTTGATGGGGTCAACTGGGAGGTGGCCTTGCGCCCAAAGCCAAGCCAACCCTCTGCCGGTCTTGGGGCTCCGCTGTTGGTCTGCCCTGGACCACAGGACTTTGAGCTGGTCTGTTGGAGACTGCAAGACATTCCGTCCCAGGGCTGGTCTTCTGTTCCTGGCCCAGTATGTTCATGTCTGCTGCATGGATCTGTGACCAGTAGGAAAGGACAACCTCTATTTAGTGCAGAACACCAGCGCAAGTAAAGCCTCAGTCTCACTCATGTTTGTTACTCTCACCCTTTACACCGGCCAGGCCTCTAGACTCACTGCTGTTAGTCTACTTTCTTCCATGTGCGTAGAAGGTTGTTGGGTCAGGTGGAGGACCACCGATAATTGGCCTTGTGGAGGTGATGATGGAGGATAGGTCTGTAATAAACCAAGCAACCAAAATGACATATCAATGATATAACACTGTTTCAAGAGTATCTTGAGGATTTACTTGTGTGAAGGTACAGTATTCACTTCAAGAATGAGCTTAAAGGCACAGTGCAGTAAACTTGTTTTATATAAACTCAGCAAAAAACAAAACGTCCTCACTGTCAACTGCGTTTATTTTCAGCAAACTTAACATGTGTAAATATTTGTATTAACATAAGATTCAACAACTGAGACATAAACTGAACAAGTTCCACAGACATGTGACTAACAGAAATGGAATAATGTAACATTCAGTATCTGGTGTGGCCACCAGCTGCATTAAAGTACTGCAGTGCATCTCCTCATGGACAGCACCAGATTTGCCAGTTCTTGCTGTGAGATGTTATCCCACTCTTCCACCAAGGCACCTGCAAGTTCCCAGACATTTCTGGGGGGAATGGCCCTAGCCCTCACCCTCCGATCCAACAGGTCCCAGAAGTGCTCAATGGGATTGAGATCCGGGCTGGCCATGGCAGAACACTGACATTCCTGTCTTGCAGGAAATCACGCACAGAACGAGCAGTATGGCTGGTGGCATTGTCATGCTGGAGGGTCATGTCAGGATGAGCCTGCAGGAAGGGTACCACATGAGGGAGGAGGATGTCTTCCCTGTAACGCACAGCGTTGAGATTGCCTGCAATGACAACAAGCTCAGTCCGATGATGCTGTGCTACACCGCCCCAGACCATGATGGACCCTCCACCTCCAAATCGATCCTGCTCCAGAGTACAGGCCTCAGTGTAACGCTGATTCCTTCGACGATAAATGCTGGTGAGGACCTGCCTTACAACAGGCCTACAAGACCTCAGTCCAGCCTCTCAGCCTATTGTGGACAGTCTGAGCACTGATGGAGGGATTGTGCGTTCCTGGTGTAACTCGGGCAGTTGTTGTTGCCATCCTGTACCTGTCCTGCAGGTGTGATGTTCGGATGTACCGATCCTGTGCAGGTGTTGTTACACGTGGTCTGCCACTGCGAGGATCAGCTGTCCGTCCTGTCTCCCTGTAGCGCTGTCTTAGGCGTCTCACAGTACGGACATTGCAATTTATTGCCCTGGCCACATCTACAGGCCTCATGCCTCATTGCAGCATGCCTAAAGCACGTTCATGCAGATGAGCAGGGACCCTGGGCATCTTTCTTCTTGTGTTTTTCAGAGTCAGTAGAAAGACCTCTTTAGTGTCCTAAGTTTTCATAACTGTGACCTTAATTGCCTACTGTCTGTAAGCTGTTAGTGTCTTAACGACCGTTCCACAGGTGTGTAACGGATGTGAAATGGCTAGCTAGTTAGCGGGTACGCGCTAATAGCGTTTCAATCAGTTACGTCACTTGCTCTGAAACCTAGAAGTAGTGTTGCCCCTTGCTCTGCAAGGGCCGCGGCTTTTGTTGAGCGATGGGTAACGATGCTTCGTGGGTGACTGTTGTTGATGTGTGCAGAGGGTCCCTGGTTCGCGCCCGTGTCGGGGCGAGGGGATGGTTTAAAGTTATACTGTTACATTGATGCTGTTGACCCGGATCACTGGTTGCTGCGGAAAAAAAGGAGGAGGTTGAAAGGGGGGTGAGTGTAACGGATGTGAAATGGCTAGCTAGTTAGCGGGTACGCGCTAATATCGTTTCAATCAGTTACGTCACTTGCTCTGAAACCTAGAAGTAGTGTTGCCCCTTGCTCTGCAAGGGCCGCGGCTTTTGTGGAGCGATGGGTAACGATGCTTCGTGGGTGACTGTTGTTGATGTGTGCAGAGGGTCCCTGGTTCGCGCCCCTGTCGGGGCGAGGGGACGGTTTAAAGTTATACTGTTACAGGTGCATGCTCATTAATAGTTTATGGTTCATTGAACAAGCATGGGAAACAGTGTTTAAACCCTTTACAATGAAGATCTGTGAAGGTATTTGGATTTTTACGAATTATCTTTGAAAGACAGGGTCCAGAAAAAGGGACTTTTCTTTTTTGCTGAGTTTATATATTTATGTTGGAATAATATTGTGAAAATTATGATAATGCCATTTTAATGTAAGAGCTGTTTGAAAAGATCACCTGAAATGTCAGCCTGTTTTGGTGGGATGGAGTTTTGGCCTGCCGGTCACCAGGCGGTAAATTGCTTAATAGACCAATAACAAAGAGAGTTCCAAACCTCCAAACCATAGTGTTCAGTTTTCCCCTCCCCACGCAGACTGCTCCTAGACAGTCCTAGCAAATTCTTTCTAGAGAAATTGCTCTTTGCTAAGAAGCTGTTTTGTTTATTTTTATCCATTTGAATTGAAAACAATCACAGTAAGGTTACCCAGAAATGATTTGATATAAGAAAAGCACAAACATTAAAATTCCCATTACAAAGGAATCCATCTTTTCACTCTAAATCATTGCCAATACTTCACATTGTGGTTTACGAGAGGTTCTTATACACCCACAAACTATAAGTCTACAGCACATTTCTCCAGCAAAACATATAATTCTACCAACTTAGCTATTATACCTACGCCAGACCATAACGGATTTAGGAAGTGGTAAGAAATAAGGGACTTTTATGAAGTCATACGCCGACCATGATCTTCAACAATAATTAAGGACAGAGCAACCAAATCTGTATTTTCTGCACATGCTTTTTTTCAGTAGCCTCCTACATGGGTTTGGGAAGTAGGGAGGCCGGAGGTGCTGCAGCACCCTCTGATAAATTGAAATATAAATTATTTTGCCTTAAATTATTTTAGGCTACCGTTGTCTGAATAGACATAGGCCTAAATAAAAGCCTTCAAAATACTACACCAGAGAGCATCATTTAGCCACCGAGGAGCAATAGCATCTAAAAAAATAGCTGTGGATTCAGCAAGCGTGGTAAATATGCAGTAGAACAGCTTGTTCTGTTGTGGCCATAGACATATAATTCATAGAAGGGTTATGGAACCTCTAACCCTGGGAATTTGACTGTTAAACTCATGGGTACATTGGCAATGGCTGCCAGTCCTGACTTGAATTGAAAATTCTATCTATGGATTATATTTCTATGGTTGGTTGCTGCTGTCAGTTTGCCTTTTGCAAATTTCAAAATACAACAGTGGGAAAAATATTCCGTTTGGAAAGCAAATGCCTACTGCTGAAAAGAGAAGATTGGGCACATGTAAATTCAACGTCTATTTTTGATTTAGATTTGGTTGAGTTTTCATCTAATATGAATTCAACATGAAATCAACAAAACATGTCACCATGTTATTGGATTTAGGTGAAAAGTTGGGTGAAAAAAAGACAAAATGCCCTTAAATTGATTACTTTTTGCAAATCCAGTCAGTTTTCCCACGTTGATTCAACATCATCAGATTGATTTTTTGGGGGGTGAAATGATGTGGAAACAACGTTGATTCAACCAGTTTTTCCAAGTGGGATCTGTCTGTAGAAGCTGACAATTTTTATTTCTCAACAACTCCTAATTTTGAGTGAACAGCAGTGTTTTCAAAGTATCTTATTTGAGATAGGCTATTGGCACGAGCACAATGGCCATCACCGGTGATTAGCCTAGGCTTCAACTTCACTGAATGGTTTGATGAGCATGAAAACGATGTAAACCATATGCCATGACGGACTTCGAATAGCCCCGCGATATGCAACTTTTTAGGGAAGTCAGGAACCAATATACTCAGTCAGTTAAGAAAGCTAAGGCTAACTTTTTCAAACAGAAATGTGTATCCTGTAGCACAAATTCCAAAACGTTTTGCGACACTGTAAAGTCAATGGAGAATAAGATCACCTCCTCCCAGCTGCCCACTGCACTGAGGCTAGGAAACACCGTCATGACCAATAAATCTACGATAATCGATCATTTCAATAAGCATTTTTCTACGGCTGGCCATGCTTTCCACCTGGCTACCCCTACCCCGGCCAACAGCTCAGCACCCCCTGCAGCAACTTGCCCAAGACCCCCCGCTTCTCCTTCACCCAAATCCAGACAGCTGATGTTCTGAAATAGCTGCAAAATCTGGATCTCTACAAATTAGCAGGGCTAGACAATCTGGACCCACTCTTTCTAAAATTATCCGCCGAAATTGTTGCAACCCCTATTACTAGCCTGTTCAACCTCTCTTTCGTATTGTCTGAAATCCCCAAAGATTGGAAAGCTGCCGTGGTCATCCCCCTCTTCAAAGGGGGAGACACTCTAGACCCAAACTGTTATAGACCTATATCCATCCTGCCCTGGCTTTCTAAAATCTTTGAAAGCCAAGTTAACAAACAGATCACCGACCATTTCTAATCCCACCGTACCTTCTCCACTATGCAATCTGGTTTCCGAGCTGGTCATGGGTGCACCTCAGCCACGCTCAAGGTCCTAAACGATATCATAACCGCCATCGATAAAAGACAGTACTGTGCAGCCGTCTTCATCGACCTGGCCAAGGCTTTCGACTCTGTCAATCTCTGCATTCTTATCGGCAGACTCAATAGCCTTGGCTTCTCAAATGACTGTCTCTCCTGGTTCACCAACTACTTCTCAGATAGAGTTCAGTGTGTAAAATTGGAGGGCCTGTTGTCCGGACCTCTGGCAGTCTCTATTGGGGTGCCATAGGGCTCAAATCTCAGGGCGACTCTTTTCTCTGTATATATCAATGATGTCGCTCTTGCTGCTGGTGATTCTCTGATCCACCTCTACGCAGACGACACCATTCTGTACACATCTGGCCCTTCTTTGGACACTGTGCTAGCAAATCTCCAAACGAGCTTCAATGCCATACAACACTCCTTCCGTGGCTTCCAACTGCTTTTAAATGCTCTTCAATCGATTGCTGCCCGCACCTGCCCACCCGCCTAGCATCACTACTCTGGACGGTTCTGACTTAGAATATGTGGTCAACTACAAATACCTAGGTGTCTGATTAGACTGTAAACTCTCCTTCCAGACTCACATTAAAATTTAAAATTAAATCTAGAATCGTCTTCCTATTTTGCAAGAAAGCCTCCTTCACTTATCCTGCCAAACATACCCTCATAAAACTGACTATCCTACCGATCCTTGACTTCGGCGATGTCATTCACAAAATAGCCTCCAACACTCTACTCAGGAAACTGGATGTAGTCTATCACAGTGCCATCTGTTTTGTCACCAAAGCACCATATACTACCCACCACCGTGAACTGTATGCTCTCGTTGGCTGGCCCTCGCTACATATTCGTTGCCAATCCTACTGGCTCCAGGTCATCTAGAAGTCTTTGCTAGGTAAAGCCTCACCTTATCCCAGCTCACTGGTCACCATAGCAACACCCACCCGTAGCACGCGCTCCAGCAGGTATATTTCACTGGTCATCCCTAAAGCCAACACTTCCTTTGGCCGCCTTTCCTTTCAGTTCTCTGCTGCCAATGACTGAAACGAATTGCAAAAATCACTGAAACTGAAGTCTTATTTCTCCCTCTCTAACTTTAAGCATCAGCTGTCAGAGCAGCTTACCAATCACTGTACCTGTACACAGCCAATCTGTAAATAGCACACCCAACTACCTCATCCCCATATTGTTATTTATCCTCTTGCTCTTTTGCACCCCAGTATCTCTACTTGCACATCATCATCTGCACATCTATCACTCCAGTGTTAATGCTAAATTGTAATTATGTCACCTCTATGGCCTATTTATTGCCTTACCTCCTTACTATTCTACATTTGCACACACTGTACATAGATTTGATTTGATTTTTAGTTTTTATTTTGTGTTATTGACTGTACGGTTGTTTGTGTGTAACTCTGCGTTCTTGTTTTTGTCACACTGCTTTGCTTTTTCTTGGCCAGGTCACAGTTGTAAATGAGAACTTGTTCTCAACTGGCCTACCTGGTTAAATAAAGGTGAAATAAAAAAATATCGTAGAGGATTTTAATAAAGTTCAGCTTTCTACAACGTTAGTCCCGCCCTGTTCAGCCCTCGCCCATGTTCATAATGCTCAATGGTCCCACCGCCCACTCTGCTTCTCTCGCATTCCTTGAGGAGAGTGCATAGTTATGAACTTGAAAATGTATTAAGAAACCAATTAGGCACATTTGGGCAGTTTTGATACAACATTTTGTCTAAAACTAAAACTTTGCACATACACTGCTGCCATCTAGTGGCCAAAATTGAAATTGCGCCTAACCTGGAATATTACATTTTTTTTTGCCCTTTCTCTTGCATCTCAAAGACGATGGGGGAAAAAACACATGTTTTTTTCTTTGTATTATCTTTTTCCAGATCTAAAGTGTTATATTCTCCTACATTACTTTCACATTTTCACAAACTTCAAAGTGTTTTCTTTCAAATGGTATCAAGAATATGCATATCCTTGCTTCAGGTCCTGAGCTACAGGCAGTTAGATTTGGGTATGTCATTTTAGGCGAAATAAAAAAATTAAAAAAAGGGTCTGATCCTTAATTAAGGCTATAGAGTGTTCAGAACAAACAGAAATGTAAATTGTGGACTTGCAACACATTTACCTGGTTCACAGCAAACCGGGAACATTCCCAGGACATTAAATAACATTCCCATTAAGTTTTAGTTAGGCTTTTATCTAACATTAGGATGATAACATCCCAAAAACATTTCAATAATGTTTTTGATGAAGAATTACCTTTGATTCTTTTCAGAAAATGTTTTAAATTAAATATCCTTAGAATGTTCTAACATTCACTCAAATGTTGTACACACCATCTGTAAAAAAACACCACAGAACATTCCACTAATGTTCTTATTGGGTTTCCAGGTAATGTAATAAGAAACTGTGTTCTGGGAACGTTCTTTTACCACCAGGCAAATGTTTTATACAAATATTGTATTATCATCAACACAACTGGACCGTTTTGTGTTATTATAACTTTTAGGGCAACCTAATGAATGTTCTGGGAACGTTCACAGAACAAATTTTGGTTTGCTGGTTAACTGTCATTTTTGTCATGTCATTGCAGTTGCTCCCATTCTCCAGCACGCCAGCCCAAGCACTCAGTGGCTTTCTTCATTATGTTTCTTTGGAGGCTGTACTGTAGTCAGTGGGATTTATAAGTAATCAGAGGCAGAATGGCCACAGCGAAATTCTGGCAAATGAGAGATGGGCTGGTCCATCTTTAGCCCAGTGGGTCTGACTACATTGGGGATTTTGTGCCGAATTAACATTATTTGGCTAATATTGGGCTGATTTCTGCTCCCAGTCAGTTTGATGAATAATCAAGTTATGCAATGTGTACAGATTACTTTGTTAATTAATCATGTTTTCAAATTGACAAAATTGTGGTTAGAGGAACCACAATATATTATTTGAATCAGTGCACAGGCTATATTTTTGGAATATACCAAGTTTGCTTAGGTATGTTTCTCATTTTTGTCATTTTTGTTATTGTTGTTACCCCCATTTTTTTTCAATGCTCCAAACATCCACTGACCCAAGGCCCATGACATGTTCTGTTAATACCCACTGGGCACTGTCACGTTCCTGACCTTATTTCCTTTGTTTAGCCTTGTTTCGTTGGTCAGGACGTGAGCTGGGTGGGCATTCTATGTTATGTGTTTCTATGTTGGGTTCATTGTATTGGCCTGATATGGTTCTGAATCAGAGGCAGGTGTTTGTCATTGTCTCTGATTGGGAACCATATTAAGGTAGACTGTTTCTCACTGTTTGTTTGTGGGTGATTGTTGCCGTGTCTGTGTTCGTTCGTTTCTGTTCGTGCGTTCATGTTTTATATGTTCTCAAGTTCAGGTCTGTTCACGTCCTTTATTGTTTTGTAGTTTGTTAGTGTTCTGTTTGTTGGATTTTGCATTCAAATTCATCATCATGAACATTTACCACGCTGCGCCTTGGTCCTCCTCTCTTCCACCTAACGACGAGCGTTACAGGCACACACTAGCTGAATCAACGTTGTTTCCACATCATTTCAACAACATTACATTGAACCAACGGGGGATAGACGTTTAAACAGTGATTTAAAGTACTACTTAAGTCATTTTCTAGGGTATCTGTACTTTACTATTATATTTTTGACTACTTTTACTTCACTAAAGAAACTAATGCGCTCTTTACTCCATACATGTTCCCTTAAACCCAAAAGTACATTCTGAATGCTTAGTAGGACAGGAAAATTGTCAAGTTCGCACACTTATCAAGAGAACGTCCCTGGTCATCTACTGCATCTGATCTGCCAGACTCACTAAACACATGCTTCATTTGTAAATTATGTCTGAATGTTGGAGTGTGCTGCTGGCTATCTGTTAAATTTTTTTTTTTTATGAAAATGGTACCTTCTGGTGTGCTTAATATAAGGAATTTGAAATGATTTATACTTTTACTTTTGATAGTTAAATATATTTTAGCAATTACATTTACTTTAGATACTTAAGTATATTTAAAACCAAATACTTTTACACAAGTAGTATTTTATTGGGTGACTTTCACATTGACTTGAGTCATTTTCTATTAAGGTATCTTTACTTTTACTCTATTGTGACAATTGGGTACTTATTCCACCACGTCGTTGAATTGATGTCTGTACCCATCTCATTTCATACCATGATCATCCCTCCAAATAATGACAACTTAATAATACATATTGGGTTTCATTTCTTTGAGAATAAAATGGAATGCTTAATTTAATAGAATTGTATTTATTTAATAGACACAAGTAATGTACAGACATTCAGATATTTGCATATAGGAAATAATACACTGGAAACCAAAAGTCTTCATGATCATTTTATGTATTTTTGTTTTTCAAAGAAGGAAATGTTACCAAGCAACAAAGGAGACATTTTCAACATAATGGCATCTGTTAAATTGAACTTCCTTACTGGTGGTAGTTGGACAGTTGGAGGAGAGAAGGAGAATGGGATACTGTTGCCTAATGTCTAGAGGAGGCACTTGTCCCAAGGAATAACGGGCTCAAATCCTTCCTAGCACACCATCTAGAGGTGATGGAAAGTAGCATATTTGCTAAGTGCCACTTATAGCAGAAGATAAGAGTTCAGAGAAAGAAGGAAAATGCCATTTTGTTGTTTGCAAAGTACTCATAGTACTGTTAAGTAAGTGGTTGGTCACACTCAAAGTACTCAGAGGCTTGCAGCTTGGCACATTTCAGAGCCTTCCTGGAATACACAAATGAAAACGGTGATTATTATTTTCTTATTGTATATTCTTGCTTCAAAGTTGTACAGCGGCTTAAAAGACGATTACCGTACAAAAGTAACCATTTATGTTATTGCATTTTGAATGTCAAATTTCTATTGAATAAGATTGCAGTAATTAAGGCCCAAACCACACCTCTTTTGTGCTGTCAAGGGGCTGCTTCACTCTAATTCATGTTTTATGGATCAACATCAGTGTGGCATCAATGTCACTGTCCTCACTATTCACTATTCACTAGTATTGGCAGGCATTAACTTACATCCAGGCATGAGACTTCACAAAGCAGGCAATGTCATCACGGATGTCATCATCAACGAAGGCTGGAAGGGCAGAAACAGTCATGCAGTCAGTACAGTTCCGGGTCAATTACCTAAGGCCTTTGTGTGCACATTGCAGGTATTTTAGCCCTGCACCTTAAAACGGTTCGCTAACGCAGGACTAAACGGAGTGAGTGTGATTACAGGGAAGTGAGGTTGATTACGAAACCCACTAGTTCTATTCTCTTGTCTTGTCTCATGACACAAGAACAATCCATCTGTTTGTTCGTTCATTCATTCATTCATTCATTTGCGCAGGACAAGGTTGGTCCCAAGGCTGGTGTTTAAGCCAGACTTTAGGTCCAAACTGCAGATAACTGGACCAACCAAGTCACAGTGAGAGCACGAAGGGAATTGAGAGAGATGATGTATTTGGACGTTTTTAAACAGCAGTACCTGGAGGTGTGTTGTTGAACACCAAAGTAAGGGTTTGACATGATCACGTTTATTATTTCATTCATTTTTTCATACATACATGTACTGTACATACATACATGCAGGCATTTGATGACATTGTGCTAAACAGGTTGTGGACGGAAAGATGTTTGTACTCACAGCTGCACTCTGTCTTACAGAGATTGAGAGAGCGAGTGGTGTTGGAGGAGACGCAGGCGAGGCGATTGCTCAGCTGGAAGAGACCAAAAAAGCTGAAGGACAGGGTCTTGATTGGCTTGAATGGCCTGAACGGCTTGCGCATCGGTTTACGTGGCGGTGGCTTGCGGCTGTGTCCGTGACCTTTGAACTGCTTTGGGATGTGTCTCTTCCTCCTGTTCCCCTTTCTCTCGTTCAGTTCCTCTCCTTCTTGCTCGTCCAGCTCCGCCTCTAACTCTTCCAGGTCCTCCTCGTCCAGCTCATCTTCGTCAACCTCGTCTTCATCACCCTCGTCCTCATAGCCGCCAAACTCTTCCTCCTCAGCCGCTTTGCTTTCTTGCGCCTCAACTTTGTCATGTTCTTCCTCATCACCCGTGGACTCCTCGGCCTCACGCTTGTTCCTTCCTCTCGCAGGATGCCCTGGTCTCGGTCTCTTCCCCTCAGGCCTCTCTGATCTTGGGCTCACTCCCTCTGTTTCCCCAGTAGGTTTTGGTTGCATTCCCCCGGGCTTTCCTATAGGTCTTGGACTCTTTCCCCCAGGCTTCCCATTAGGTCTAGGCTTGTCCTCTTCTCCCTCAGAACTGACTCCATCTTCCTTTGACTCAATATCTCTACCTGGACGTTTGCGCCCGAACAGTCTCACAGGTCTCCTGCTGATGGGGCGCCTTTTGTGTTTATGCAGGATAGGTTTGCGCAGGACAAGGTTGGTCACAAGGCTGGTGTTTAAGCCAGACTTTAGGTCCAAACTGCAGATAACTGGACCAACCAAGTCACAGTGAGAGCAGGAAGGGAATAGAGAGAGATTATATATTTGGAAGTTTTAAAACAGCAGTACCTGGAGGTGTGTTGTTGAACACCAAAGTAAGGGTTTGACATGATCAAAAGCCTGACATGATCCTCAGGGTGCCATCATTAAAGGGGAAGTTCAGTATTTTACAACTTGATGTTAGATGGTTCCTCACCCTGAAAGTAGTCTGTAAAATAAACTGTAATCCATGTTTTTTTTTTCTTTAAACAGCCACTACAAACTTCAGCTAACCTTAGGAACCGCTAGCTAGGGGCAACCGTGCAATGTTTTTTTTAATGGCCAAATCACCTTTAATGAACTTTAATCAATTATTGAGTTTATTTCACTTGATTTGGCCATTGAATTTTGTAAATTGCCCCTATCATTCCAATTGATTTTAGCTGAAGTTCACTGAAGTTTGTAGTGGCTCTTTAAATAAAAAAATTCCAGGTCCATAGACTACTAGGTTGACGAACCCCTTTAACATTAAGTTGTAAGATATTGAACTTCCCCTTTAACTAAATTTGAGATGTTGTTCAGTGACATTGATGTTTTTTGCTATCTCACACCACCTTCAAGTAATCTCTCTAAACTCGCAGAAATACAATAGGCCTACATAGAATTCATAACCCACTTTTGGCCAAGACACTGTCCAGTTCGACACCCGTTGCTGCATTTTTCTCATTCATATTGAATTGGTCAGCAGCCTCTGCCAGTTTGTCCTTCAGCTCACATTTGGAGAGGAGCAGCCCCTCAGACAGGCTGGGAACCAGGGTTGCTACAGCCAACACCACCAGCAGCTCCTGCTTCATGTTGTCTTTGGGTGATCTGTTTAGAATGGCATGGAAAGATATAGGATAACAAAAATACATGATTATCCTACAAAGAGAAGCTGTAAGGCTGTTCTACACAAAGGGCACAATTGAAGAGTTTCATTCCAAAACGCTATACTATCAGGAATCAAGGTAAGACCCAGATGCAGACTGTGTCGAAGTAACAATGTTTATTACAGCAACGGGGCAAAGGAACAGGACGGCAGGCAGGCTCAGGGTCAGGGTCAGGCAGAGGTCTGTAATCCAGAGGTGCGGCAAAGGCACAGGACGGCAGGCAGGCAGAATGGTCAGGCGCGTGGATACAAGGTCAGGACGTGCAAGGGTCAAAAACCAGGAGGACGAGAAAAGAGAGACTGGGGAAAAGCAGGAGCTGACACAAAAACACTGGTTGGCTTGACAAACAAGACAAACTGGCAACAGACAAACAGAGAACACTTGATTGGAGTCCACCTGTGGTAAATTCAATTGATTGGACATGATTTGGAAAGGCACACACCTGTCTATATAAGGTCTCACAGTTGACAGTGCATGTCAGAGCAAAAACCAAACCATGAGGTTGAAGGAATTGTCCGTAGAGCTCCGAGACAGGATTGTGTCGAGGCACAGATCTGGGGAAGGGTACCAACAAATGTCTGCAGTATTGAAGGTCCCCAAGAACAAATCGAAAAAGTTTGGAACCACCAAGACTCTTCCTAGAGCTGGCCGCCTGGCCAAACTGAGCAATCGCGGGAGAAGGGCCTTGGTCAGGGATGTGACCAATAACCTGTTGGTCACTCATACAGAGCCCCAGAGTTCCTCTGTGGAGATGGGAGAACCTTAGAGAAGGACAACCATCTCTGCAGCACACCATCAATCAGGCCGTCATGGTAGAGTGGCCAGACAGAAGCCACTCCTCAGTAAAAGGCACATGACAGCCCGCTTGATGTTTGCCAAAAGGCACCTAAAGGACTTTCAGACCATGAGAAACAAGATTATCTGGTGTGATGAAACCAAGATTTAACTTTTTAGCCTGAATGCCAAGCATCACGTCTGGAGGAAACCAGGCACCGGTCATCACCTGGCCAATACCATCCCTACGGTGAAGCTCGTGGTGGAAGCATCATGCTGTGGGGATGTTTTTCAGCAGCAGGGACTGGTGGACCAGTCAGGATCGAGGGAAAGATGAACAGAGCAAAGTACAGAGAGATCCTTGATGAAAACCTGCTCCAGAGCGCTCAGGACCTCAGATTGGGGTGAAGGTTCACCTTCCAACAGGACAATAACCCTAAGCACACAGCCAAGACAACGTTGCTCCAGGACAAGTCTCTGAATGTCCTTCAGTGGTCCAGCCAGAGCCCGGACTTGAACCCGATTGAACATCTCTGGAGAGACCTGAAAATAGCTGTGCAGTGATGCTCCCCATCCAGCCTGATAGAGCTTGAGAGGATCTGCAGAGAAGAAGGGGAAAAACTCCCCAAATACAGGTATGCCAAGCTTGTAGCGTCATACCATAGCAGCACCTACCTGTAGCACGCGCTCCAGCAGGTATATCTCTCTAGTCACCCCCAAAACCAATTCTTCCTTTGGACGCCTCTCCTTCCAGTTCTCTGCTGCCAATGACTGGAACGAACTACAAAAATCTCTGAAACTGGAAACACCTATCTCCCTCACTAGCTTTAAGCACCAGCTGTCAGAGCAGCTCATAGATTACTGCACCTGTACATAACCCATCTACAATTTAGCCCAAACAACTACCTCTTTACCTACTGTATTTATTTATTAATTTATTTTGCTCCTTTGCACCCCATTATTTCTGTCTCTACTTTGCACTTTCTTCCACTGCAAACCAACCATTCCAGTGTTTTTTTTAGTTTTTATTTGACTTGCTGTGTTGTACTCACTTCGCCTCCATGGCCTTTTATATTTTTATTTATTTATACATATATTTGTTTGCCTTCACCTCCCTTATCTCACCTCACTTGCTCACATTGTATATAGACTTATTTTTTTTTCACTGTATTTTTGACTATATGTTTGTTTTACTCCATGTGTAACTATGTGTTGTTGTATGTGTCGAACTGCTTTGCTTTATCTTGGCCAGGTCGCAATTGTAAATGAGAACGTGTTCTCAATTTGCCTACCTGGTTAAATAAAGGTTAAATAAAATAAATAAATAAATAAAATACCCAAGAAGACTCAAGGCTATAATTGCTGCCAAAGGTGCTTCAACCAAGTACTGAGTAAAATGGTCTGAATACTTATGTAAATGTGATATTTCAGTTTTCTTTTTAATGTAAATTTGCAACAATTTCTATAAACCTGTTTTTGCTTTGTCATTAAAGTAGGCTGTAACGTAACAAAACGTGGACAAAGTCAAGGGGTCTGAATACTTTCCGAAGGAACTGCATACAGCAATTCTTCACATTGTTTTTTTTCATCAGAAATTATTGCTTACACTATATCCATTTTCTGAAATGTTGGTAAATTAGCTTTTATTGTTTAAAGAACTTATGAAAGAGATGGATGTTTTTTTTCACCATCTAATCATGGCATGGTGTTCAATTACAGACGTGTATTTGTTTGAAATCTATGGTTTCATTTCAAAGAGACAAATAATCATGTTTTGTGGCAAAACGCTATATATCCTTCTCACTCTCAGAGGAATAAGTAGCACTGCTGGGTTTTACACAGTCAAATGTGATAAATAACTACATTTTTAATAAAGAACTTATAATACATGTGTGACGTCAATATATAAACCAAATTAATCAATACAGTAATATGAGATCTGTATGTAAAATATTTTCTTTTGACATTTTAGTCATTTAGCAGACGTCCTTATCCAGATTGACTTACAGTTAGTGCGTTCATCTTAAGATAACTAGGTGAGACAACCACATATCACAGTCAAATATACAGGATACAAACATTCCATTCCAGCTAAACAATATATAGCATTTTGCAACAAAACCCATTTTAATACACATCTAAAATGTATTCATAAAAAATCTGAAGACAGTAATATTTTACACAAACGAAGGTACCTAAAGAATATAATTTTGGAATGAAACTCTTCAATTCAAGTTCATGAGAGGCTTTACATTATTGTTGTAGGCAAAAAAAGATGAAACCTGAGCAGGTAATTGAAGGATTTTTCAACCAATGTTTTGTCAAGTGTACGTATAGTGTATTCACCATAACCAATATATTTCAAAGCTATCACCGTGAGGGATGAAAAATATAATATTTTATTTATTCTTGTATTTAAATATAAAAAATATATACAATTCTAAAATGTATATTTATTTATGTATTTACATTTGTATATTTCTGAGCTAGCTAGCAAATCGGTGATGTTGTGAGACCTCAATTATCAAAACATGCATTTTCTCAAAGTACATCACATTTCTCAGAAGTATCTCTACGACCATAACGATAACTTTTCACTGAACATTCAACACAGGTCAAAACAATGAGTCCGTTAAATAAAAATGTCCTTACCAGACGTTCCGACCAGGTAAGCGATGAACAGTGTTCAGTGTAAAATAGCACAGCTGATCGAGCTGTACCTACACCTCTGTGTCTGGCAGACAACACATCAGGGTTTTTATATGGGAAGGATCGGTAGCCGGACGGGTAGCCAGGTGGGCCAATTCTTCACATTTTGTTCAAAGGCCACTGGGTGATAACCCATCACGTCAGCAAAGTAATGGAAAGTACAGTATGTACACAGACACTGTAGATCTTGCAAAGGTGGGAGTGAAGCTTAGGTGT
This sequence comes from Salvelinus fontinalis, assembly GCF_029448725.1. Classification (NCBI taxonomy): domain Eukaryota; kingdom Metazoa; phylum Chordata; class Actinopteri; order Salmoniformes; family Salmonidae; genus Salvelinus; species Salvelinus fontinalis. The sequence goes on from NC_074667.1 coordinate 10,532,152, forward strand.
TAAAGGGCAAGTCTGCGTTAGCACAATGTAGCATGAGAACAATGATATAAAGATGACACAAACACTAACCATCACTTTAAACCAGGATTGGGCAATCTGGTCACCTGTCAGGGCTGGTGTCGGTGCAGTTTTTTGTTCCAGCCAAGCAGTAACGGGCTACACCTGACAGAATTCTTATCTAAAGGACCTCAGTGGCAGTCATAATTGACTCCTCGTTTTATCATCACTTTCATCTGTGTTTGTCGTTCAGGTTACCAACACTTTGGTCCATCTGAGACCAACTGTGACCTGTTCAAATGGACTTCACTTTATCCCAAAATCAAACATTCCACAAACACATGATCCCATGATATTACTGTGTATTATACAACTGAACACAATGAACACAATGAAAACACATGTTTGCAAGGTGTACCACACTAAGCATACATGGTTGACCGGTTAGCTGGCATTTATTTTTATTTTTGCCCAGTCACTGTGATCACCTGATTATGTCAATTACTGTGGGTGTCGAGATGAGAACTCAAGACTGAAGCTATAACAATGTGTAATATGAGCCCCATCCTGCCTACCATTTAACTCACAATACCTTGAATGAAAACCATAACCAATCAAGCAAGAACTTAAGATGCCATCATGTTTTCTTTGTCTTTCTTTGCGTTTTCTGAACAAAACGTTCAGAAATGTGGTTCTGTATTCAATAACCATACACTATGTCCCCCTACACACTCAGGTTGTACAAATGATGTATAACTCACTTGAGACAACGGTTGTGTAAACATTTTTGTGCAGACAAACTCTCCATTGTATCACAAATGTGTTGTACTGTCTCAAATGTGTTGTACAATCTATGTGTACACTGCCTATTAATCAGACAATCCAGGCTCATGTCTTCCTATCAGGTCCACTGGGTTTGCGTAATGTCCCGAGCTGTTCAGAATATGTGGGTACTGTCGCTTGGTAAAAGCACATACAGTCGGAAGTTTACATACACCTTAGCCAACTACATTTAAACTCAGTCTTTCCCAATTCCTGACACTTAATCCCTGTCTTAAGTCATTTAGGATCACCACTTTATTTTAAGAATGTGAAATGTCAGAATAATAGTAGAGAGAATTATTTATTTCAGCTTTCATTTATTTCATCACATTCCCAGTGGGTCAGAAGTTTACATAAACTCAATTAGTATTTGGTAGCATTGCCTTTAAATTGTTTAACTTGTGTCAAACGTTTCAGGTAGCCTTCCACAAGCTTCCCACAATAAGTTGGGTGAATTTTGGCCCATTCCTCCTGACAGAGCTGGTGTAACTGAGTCAGGTTTGTAGATCTCCTTGCTCGCACACACTTTTTCAGTTCTTCCCACAAATTTTCTATAGGATTGAAGTCAGGGCTTTGTGATGGCCACTCCAATACCTTGACTTTGTTGTCTTGAAACCATTTTGCCACAACTTTGGAAGTATGCTTAGGGTCATTGTCCATTTGGAAGATCCATTTGCGACCAAGCTTTAACTTCCTGACTGATGTCTTGAGATGTTGCTTCAATATATTCACATAATTTTCCTTATGCATGATGCCATCTATTTTGTGAAGTGCACCAGTCCCTCTTGCAGCAAAGCACCCCCACAACATGATGCTGCCACGTGCTTCACGGTTGGGATGGTGTTCTTCGGCTTGCAAGCCTCCCTCTTTTCCTACAAACATAACGATAGTCATTAAGGCCAAACAGTTCTATTTTTGTTTCATCAGACCAGAGGACATTTCTCCAAAAAGTACGATCTTTGTCCCCATGTGCAGTTTCAAACCGTAGTCTGGCTTTTTTAAGGCGGTTTTGGAGCAGTGGCTTCTTCCTTGCTGAGCGGCCTTTCGGGTTATTTTGATATAGGACTTGTTTTACTGTGGATATAGATACTTTTGTACCTGTTTCCTCCAGCATCTTCACAAGGTCCTTTGCTGTTCTTCTGGGATTGATTTGCACTTTTCGCACCAAAGTACGTTCATCTCTAGGAGACAGAACGCGTCTCCTTCCTGAGCGGTATGAAGGCTGCGTGGTCCCATGGTGTTTATACTTGCATACAATTGTTAGTACAGATGAACGTCATACAGGCATTTGGAAATTGCTCCAAAGTATGAACCAGACTTGTGGAGGACCACAATTTTCTTGTCTGATTTCTTTTGATTTTCCCATGATGTCAAGCAAAGAGGCACTGAGTTTGAAGGTAGGCCTTGAAATACACTGCTCAAAAAAATAAAGGGAACACTTAAACAACACAATGTAACTCCAAGTCAATCACACTTCTGTGAAATCAAACTGTCCACTTAGGAAGCAACACTGATTGACAATAAATTTCACATGCTTTTGTGCAAATGGAATTGACAAAAGGTGGAAATTATAGGCAATTAGCAAGACACCCCCCAAAACAGGAGTGATTCTGCAGGTGGTGACCACAGACCACTTCTCAGTTCCTATGCTTCCTGGCTGATGTTTTGGTCACTTTTGAATGCTGGCGGTGCTCTCACTCTAGTGGTAGCATGAGACGGAGTCTACAACCCACACAAGTGGCTCAGGTAGTGCAGTTCATCCAGGATGGCACATCAATGCGAACTGTGGCAAAAAGGTTTGCTGTGTCTGTCAGCGTAGTGTCCAGAGCATGCAGGCGCTACCAGGAGACAGGCCAGTACATCAGGAGACGTGGAGGAGGCCGTAGGAGGGCAACAACCCAGCAGCAGGACCGCTACCTCCGACTTTGTGCAAGGAGGTGCACTGCCAGCGCCCTGCAAAATGACCTCCAGCAGGCCACAAATGTGCATGTGTCTGCTCAAACGGTCAGAAACAGACTCCATGAGGGTGGTATGAGGGCCCGACGTCCACAGGTGGGGGTTGTGCTTACAGCCCAACACCGTGCAGGACGTTTGGCATTTGCCAGAGAACACCAAGATTGGCAAATTCGCCACTGGCGCCCTGTGCTCTTCACAGATGAAAGCAGGTTCACACTGAGCACATGAGCACATGTGACAGACGTGACAGAGTCTGGAGACGCCGTGGAGAACGTTCTGCTGCCTGCAACATCCTCCAGCATGACCGGTTTGGCGATGGGTCAGTCATGGTGTGGGGTGGCATTTCTTTGTGGGGCCGCACAGCCCTCCATGTGCTCGCCAGAGGTAGCCTGACTGCCATTAGGTACCGAGATGAGATCCTCAGACCCCTTGTGAGACCATATGCTGACACATGCACATTTGTGGCCTGCTGGAGGTCCTTTTGCAGGGCTCTGGCAGTGCACCTCCTTGCACAAAGTCGGAGGTAGCGGTCCTGCTGCTGGGTTGTTGGCCTCCTACGGCCTCCTCCACGTCTCCTGATGTACTGGCCTGTCTCCTGGTAGCGCCTGCATGCTCTGGACACTACGCTGACAGACACAGCAAACATTTTTGCCACAGTTCGCATTGATGTGCCATCCTGGATGAACTGCACTACCTGAGCCACTTGTGTGGGTTGTAGACTCCGTCTCATGCTACCACTAGAGTGAGAGCACCGCCAGCATTCAAAAGTGACCAAAACATCAGCCAGGAAGCATAGGAACTGAGAAGTGGTGTGTGGTCACCACCTGCAGAATCACTCCTGTTTTGGGGGGTGTCTTGCTAATTGCCTATAATTTCCACCTTTTGTCTATTCCATTTGCACAACAGCATGTGAAATGTATTGTCAATCAGTGTTGCTTCCTAAGTGGACAGTTTGATTTCACAGAAGTGTGATTGACTTGGAGTTACATTGTGTTGTTTAAGTGTTCCCTTTATTTTTTTGAGCAGTGTACATCCACAGGTACACTTCCAATTGACTCAAATGATGTCAATTAGCCTATCAGAAGCTTCTAAAGCCATGACATAATTTTTGGGAATTTTCCAAGCTGTTTAAAGGCACAGTCAACTTAGTGTATGTAAACTTCTGACCAACTGGAATTGTGATACAGTGAATTATAAGTTAAATAATCTGTCTGTAAACAATTGTTAGAAAAATTACCTGCGTCATGCACAAAGTAGATGTCCTAACCGACTTGCCAAAGCTATAGTTTGTTAACAAGACATTTATGGAGTGGTTGACAAACTAGTTTTAATGACTCCAACCTAAGTGTATGTAAACTTCCGACTTCAACTGTACGTCATGTTTGCTGTTGAACAGGTTCTGTGTCATTTTAATAAGTTTACTCCTTCTTTTGTTTTTTAAAGTCTAAATCAGCCTTCTACTGAGTTTATAAAAACTGTCATCTCCTACCATTCTGATAGATTGGAGACTTTCAGAAAACGTGGTTGTAACATTATTCATGTATTTGTTATTCCATTGGTTACCTCGAGACTGATGCCCCAGAGTGGCCCACACATTGAATATGGCACTTTTAAATGTTAGAGCAATCACTGGAAAAGCATTCTCGTGAATGGCCTCATTACTGAGTGCAAAGTTCATTGCATGTTTCCCACTGAAACATGTCTGTCTTCAGATTGTAGTGCCACTATTATTGAAGCCTCCCCCCGGACTACAGCTTTTCATACTCTATCAGAAAAAGGGAAAAGGGTGGGGAGACAGCCTCTATTTTTACTAATGTTCTCAGCTGTAAGGACATTTCTTTGGCGACTTTGAGTTTTTTGAGTATCATGCTATACTGTTTAAAAAATGCAATCTACATAATCCCGTAAATTAATTATTTATCATGAGAGGGCCATAAACAATAACTAGTAATGCTGCATACTCCAGCAACGGTTAAAATCTCACTCTTCTGGTAAAAATAATTGAATTGCTGAGGTGTAGTCACTTTGAGGACACAAGCTCAAATACACAGTACAAATATGATAAAAATATGAAAAATTTGATATGATGTATTTCCTATTCAACAAAACTGAATAAGGGATGAAATGACTTAAATGCTTTCTAAATACAGTATAATCAAATTCTTAAATAATTAACTATAAAATTCCACCTTCCTTAAAAGTGTAAAATACGTATTTGTATGTTTAGTATTAGAGAAAATGTGCATATTTTCTAAAGCTCTCTTGATCAAAACATCTGCCCCCATCACTGTGAACGTCTCACAGAGCTCTAGCTTGGCTTCACGAACCTTTCATCTCATATTAATCTTGTCCATCTATGACAAACAGAAAGGGTTTTAGATTTATGGCTATAAATGAATCTCTGAATGTCCTACAGTGATTAAACCACGCTCTCCTGCTGTGCTATGATGTAAGTATGGCATTTACATTACATTTAAGTCATTTAGCAGACGCTCTTATCCAGAGCGACTTACAAATTGGAAAGTTCATACATATTCATCCTGGTCCCCCCGTGGGAATTGAACCCTGGTCCCCCCATGGGAAATGAACCCACAACCCTGGCGTTGCAAGCGCCATGCTCTACCAACTGAGCCACACGGGACCACAGGCATGGCAGGCATGTGCTTTGTCAGTGGCTGTGATATACAGTAGGGTTCAGCCAGTGGACAGTCAGAAGAGCGAATTAAATGGTAGGAGGGACATCCCAGCTTCAAGTGGTTTCAGATTAGAAGTGGTTTCAGATTAGAAGTGGTTTCAGATTAGAAGTGGTTTCCGAATAGAATGGCACCGGAGGGGATGGCTGACATTTACGTGCTCCAAACCAACTGTGCTATTTAGTTTTTTTGCGTTGTTTGTAACATATTTTTGAACTCATTTTGTACAAAATGTTGCTGCTACCTTCTCTTGTGACCGAAAGGAACTTCTGGACATCAGAACAGCGATTATTCACCTCGAACTGGAAGAAAACACTTTCTTTAACGAGTACGATATGAAGGATATTCTGCTTTCTTGGAAAGGGCCCAAATCCCTGTCATTTGCGTGAAGAAAAGACAGAGAAAAAGGGGGAGGAGGTCGAGCTGCCTTCTGGGAATTCGTAGGTGAGGGAGTAACCCCCACTGCCATCCATTCTATTGGCCAACGTGCAATCATTGGAAAATAAAATGGATGATCTACGATCAAGATTATCCTACCAACGGGACATTAAAAACTGTAAAACCCAGACACGAGCTGGCCAGTGACGCGAGCCTACCAGATGAGCTAAATGCCTTTTATGCTCGTTTCGAGGCAAGCAACACTGAAGCATGCATGAGAGCAACAACTGTTCTGAATGACTCTGTGATAATGCTCTCGTTAGCCGATTAGAGCAAGACCTTTAAACAAGTCAACATTCACAAAGCCACGGGGCCAGACGGATTACCAGGACGTGTACTCAAAGCATGAGCGGACCAACTGGCAAGTGTCTTCACTGATATTTTCAACCTCTCCCTGTCTGAGTCTGTAATACCTACATGTTTCAAGCAGACCACCATAGTCCCTGTGCCCAAGGAAGCGAAAGTAACCTGCCTAAATGATTACCACCCCGTGGCACTCACGTCAGTAGCCATGAAGTGCTTTGAAAGGCTGGTCATGGCTCACATCAACAACATCCTCCTGGATACACTAGACCCACTCCAATTTGCATACCGCCACAACAGATCCACAGATGACTCAATCTCAATCGCACTCCACACTGCTCTTTCCCACCTGGACAAAAGGAACACCTATGTGAGAATGCTGTTCATTGACTACAGCTCAGCGTTCAACACCATAGTGCCCACAAAGCTCATCACTAAGCTTAGGACCCTGAGACTAAACACCTCTCTCTGCAACTGGATCCTGGACATCCGGACGGGCCGCCCCCAGGTGGTAAGGGTAGGTAACAACCTGTCTGCAAACGCTAATCCTCAACACTGGGGCCCCTGAGAGGTGTGTACTTAGTCTCCTACTGTACTCCCTGTTCACCCACGACTGCGTGGCCAAACACGGCTCCAACACCATCATTAAGTTTGCTGACGACACAACAGTGGTAGGTAGGCCTGAACACCGACAACGATGAGACAGCCTATAGGGAGGAGGTCAGAGACCTGGCAGTGTGATGCCAGGACAACAACCTCTCCCTCAATGTGAGCAAGACATAGGAGCTGATCTTGGACTACAGGTGTTCACATCACCAACGAATTATCATGGTCCAAACACACCAAGACAGTCGTGAAGACGTTCTACAAAACGTTCTACAGTTGCACCATCGAGAGCATCCTGACCGGTTGCATCACCGCCTGGTATGGAAACTGCTCGGCATCTGACCGTAAGGCAATACGGTGGGTAGTGATTACGGCCCAGTACATCACTGGGGCCAAGCTTCCTGCTATCCAGGACCTATATACTAGGCAGTGTCAGAAGAAAGCCCCAAAATTTGTCAAAGACCCCAGTCACCCAAGTCATAGACTGTTTTCTCTGCTACCGCACAGCAAGTGGAACTGGATCACCATGTCTAGGACCAAAAGGCTCCTTAACAGCTACCCCCAAGCCATGAGACTGCTGAACAATTAATCAAAATGGCCACCGGACTATTTACATTGACACTCCCCCACTTCACCCCTACCTACATGTACAAATTCGCTCGACTAACCTGTACCCCCGCACATTGACTCGGTACCGGTACCCCCTGTATATAGCCTCGTTATTGTTATTTTATTGTGTTACTTTTTATTATGTTTTATTTTAGTCTACTTGGTAAATATTTTCTTAACTCTATCTTGAACTGCACTGTTGATTAAGGGCTTGCAAGTAAGCATTTCACGGTAAGATCTACACTTGTTGTATTCGGCGCATGTGACAAATAAAGTTTGATTTGATTTCCCCTCCTACGTCACACAGGCTCAGAAGAAGCATGGAGAGGCAAGCCATTTCAATCTACGGAGTCTAAAGATCGATCTATAAGCCAAAATGTTGGTCGTAACCGGTACCGGAACCATGCAGGTCCCCTAAACAGGGGACTTTACATCTAAGAGGTTTTAATGGCTATAACCCTGTGTAGGCAACCAAAGCACTGCCCCACTTTCTTTACGGATTTCTCTAAACTATTGTCTAATGTCCTTGAGAACTATGATAAAATCATTGTGTTGGGCGATTTTCATTTTCATGTTGACAAAGAGACTGATTCCAAAGCCATTGGTTTTATTCATCTTTTAAGCTCTTTGGACTTTATTCAACATGTTACTGGGCCCACCCATAACCGGAGCCATACTCAGGACCTGGTCATTACCAAGGGGCTTTCTACTGACATATCCTCTATTGTAGATGTTGTTCCTCAAGGTTCGATTTTGGGTCCATTACTGTTCAGTTTATATATGTTACCCCTTGGCAGCGTTATCAGAAAGCACAGCATTGATTTTCACTGCTACACATTTTACATTTTTATGTCACTAGAGAATGTTAGCTCCACGGATAAATTATTAGACTGTATTTGCGATTTAAATACTTGGATGGCTAGAACTTCCTCCAGCTAAATCAAGACAAGACCGGGGTGCTTACTGTTGGAGTCAAAGCACAGAGAGAGACTCTGGCTGCACATTTGAATTCACGGGCAATAAAGATAAAACACCAGGTAAAAACCCTAGGTGTCATTTTAGATTCTGAACTCAATTTCGAATCACACATTAGGAATGTGACCAAAATAGCTTTTTACCACCTGATGAACATTGCCAAGGTACGGCCGTTTCTCTCTCAGGCTGATACAGAGAGACTCATCCATGCTTTTATCACAAGTAAGCTTGACTACTGTAATGCTCTCCTGCCTGGTCTACCCAAGAAAGCCATTGGTCAACTGCAAAACATACAGGATGCTGCAGCGCGGGTACTGACCAAGACCAGACAGAGAGCACACATTACACCTGGTTTAAAGTCTCTGCACTGGCTGCCTGTGAGTTTTTATAATTAATTTTAAGATTATTCTTTTGGTTTTGAAATCAATCCACGATTGTGCACCCCAATACATGCCAGACATGCCAGCTATGTACTCAGTAGGTCCTTCGGGTCCTCTGGTACTGGCCTTTTAACTATCACAAAGCCCAGGACCAAGAGGCATGGAGAGGCAGACTTTAGTTACTTTGCCCCCAGCCTCTGGAATAGCGTGCCAGAGGACCTGAAGGGAACGAAACTGTGGACCTATATAAAATGGATCTTAAAACACATCTTTTTGGCTCTGCTTTTCCTTAGGGTGCTTTTTAGTCTTTTCGTTTTTTATCCTCTGATGTTTGTTGTTTAGTAAATATTTCTGTTTGTGTTTATATTTATTTAAGTTGTGTTTTTTTTCCTGTGAAGCACATTACGCTGCTTACATGTCTGAAATGTGCTATATAAATAAATAAGGATTGATTTGATTTGATTAATATTTGCTAAGATTTTTGGATTTAATTACACTTTTTGTGCCAATGGACTTTCATAGAAATATACAGTACCAGTTAAGTTTGAAATAACACATATGGAATCATGTAGTAGCCAAAAAAGTGTTAAAAAAATCAAAATATGTTTTATATTCTTCAAAGTAGCCACCCTTTACCTTGATGACAGCTGTCATGACGTTGGCCTGTGGGTAGGTTTATGACAGTCATAAATACCTCTTTCCCCCTTTTTCTCTCTCCCTACTATAACTGATGTGACATAAGGAAACCCATGGGTTAACATAGAGATTCTGGGTAACATCAGAAGTTGGGGGAAATGAACTATATTCTGGTAATCCGACCAACTGAACATATGCGGTGGTACTTAAGGTATATTATGTCAGTTCGGTTGCCCTCTGACACATTCTCATCAATGATAGAATGACATAAACTCTACTGTGGAAAGTCTACACGTCAGAGTTATCGGATTCACATGGAATTGTTGTTTAATTCAAATGTTTGAATATGACATTATTTGTGAAGAGGTGAAATGTAATTTTAGCTTCCAAATGAGAGATCTGGACTTTCATAAGTGTTCCTCTGCTCACAGTGGCCCGCCCCTGTGAAGAGGCATGGGTTATAAACTTTTCAGACACACCCCTCTCCCTCCACTATAAAAGCCATTGACAAGAATATAACTTCCTGTTCCGGGTACACCAGGATGACGGTCTGGTGTCAGAATAGTTCAGATAATAACTACAGAACTAAGCCAACATCAGCATGGACTTTGATTGTGAATGGTATGAACTTTGAACTCGTATTCAGTACAGAAGTGATATCTCCTAGCCGTTGAGTTAGCAACAGCTAAACGCAAGTTAGGAAGGACAGTCCGAGTAACCAACGTTCCTCCAACGTATCCAGTAAGGCACCAGAGACATTCTTCAAAGGACAGAGGACTCGGGTTGGCGACACGGTCCATCTACCACCAACCTACTGAAGCGCAGCTCAGAGTAAATATTTATTGCATTTTCCTTTTCGAATGGGCGGTAATTTAGAATGCATAAGATACTGTATTTACGATAGCACAGCTTGCCTATGTTCCAGTCTCCCGCTCTTTCACTAGGACTCAGCCCCTTCCCTTTGTGTAACAAGCTGTCATATCTATTCCGCCCGCTAGGGACGTTTTTCTGTATGACGTAATTTGTGATCAAGTTATGAATTAATTGTATATGTGTGATTCTGTGTGATTAGTTAGGTATTTAGTAAATAAATAATTAAACCCAATTTTGTATTGCTGATTCAACTTGTTAGCCAGGATTCGTGCAGATAATCAAGGATTTACAACTTTCAGATAAGACTGAATAAAATGACGATTAATGTGACTGTTATGGATGTAAAATCTTACTAAATCTTTAAGAGTTTATTCGGAAGATAACAGCTCTATAAATATTATTTCGTGGTTTCCCTCTCTAGTTAATTAACATTTACATGATTAGTTCAATCAGGTAATATTAATTACGGAGAAATTATTTTATAGAATAGCATGTCATAGCAATTAATCTGGCATAGTCAAAGACACGACACAGCTTTGCACACTCTTGGTACTTTTTTAGTTACTACATGATTCCATATGTGTTGTGATGTTTTCACCATTATTCAACAATGTTGAAAATAGTCCAAATAAAGAAAATCCCTTGAATGAGTAGGTGTGTTCAAACTTTTGACTGGTACTGTACATATAATAAACACATTATATATTAGCATTACTTGAGATGAAATGCTTCTACAGTCGTATATATGATTGCAATGCAAGATTTTACAACCAGTCATTCAAACAAAAATGCATGCAATGCACCATTTTCATTGGTTACTTTTAATGGATGGAGTTCAGTTTGATTGCCATGGTGTTGTGAAATGTTCCTCTTCACTCCCTGTCTCCAACCGCTGCATAGGCCCAGGGTGAGAGTACAGGGTAAACTTAGTGTTATCCGGAGCTGAAATAACACATATTAAACACAGAATTTCACATGTAACAACATATACTTATTATGCTGTGTTAGGCCTTTATAAATGATTAGAGTTTAAAGTTAGTAGATTTACTCAATTTTTTAGACATACACGTTAGCAAAGTGACTCCTCACTAAACCAGGATAAGAAAAGACCATGATTTGGGGGATTTCCACAAAATTGTATCCATAGAATGGTATTTTATAGGAAGGATTGTTGACATACACTGAGTTTACCAAACTTTAGGAACACCTTCCTAATATTGAGTGGCACCCTCCCCCCTTTTGCCCTCAGAACAGCCTCAATTCGTGGTGGCATGGACTCTACAAGGTGTCGAAAGCGTTCCACAGGGATGCTGGCCCATGTTGACTCCAAGACTTCCCACAGTTGTGTCAAGTTGGCTGGATGTCCTTTGGGTGGTGGACCATTCTTGATACACATGTGAAACTGTTGAGTGTGAAAACCCCAGCAGCGTTGCAGTTCTTGACCCAAACCGGTGCGCCTGGCACCAACTACCATATCCTGTTCAAAGGCACTTAAATAATTTGTCTTGCCCATTCACCCTCTGAATGGCACACATATCCAATCCATGTCTCAATTGTCTCGAGGCTTAGAAATCCTTATTTAAATTGTGTCCTGCGAATCATCTACACTGGTTGAAGTCGATTTAACAAGTGACAATAATATTTTGTACACTCAGTGTATATTTGACATTTGTATCTAAAAGCCCAATTGAGAAATAATGAATAAAAGTTGGCATCTTTATGACATTTTGACCTTACCCAGGCCTCCTTTAAGACTCCATTATGTTTGTATGTGCTACAAAGCAAACATTGGTGACATATGAGGCTTTGTCGCTTGTTCTGCAAATTTGAACATAATATACTCTACGGGCATATCAAAGTTCCTGAGTGGCATCTCTGCTAGTTTTAAATAATGGCCCATTTTATACAGAGAAATTGGCGTAGCAGGCAATGTAACCAATCACAGCCCTACTTTAACTTGTATCATTGCACATCCTGCAAATCACCAGCAGGGGGCGACCATTTTGAAAAGCATTTTCACATTCAGTCTGTTGGTAATGCTTACAAATTTAATCATAACTCCAAAAGTAGCATAGATCCCACTCTGTAACTTTGCTATGGCGGTAGAGTATATTACGTTCAACAATATATAGAAAAAATTATATATATATTAAAAAAAAATGTTTTCAAAATTCATGTTTACATTTGTCAATAGTCATAAATGAACGTAAAACATGTTTTATTGAAATCCAAATACTACTCATAATACAGAGCAAGCGGTAAAGCGTCATATGACACCAATATTTGCTTTGTAGCTCACAGATGAAACATTATGGAGTCATAAGGAAGGTAGTCTATTCATTATTTCTCAATTATGCTCTTAGATACAAATGTCAAATATATGTCAACAATCCTTCCTCCAAACATTTCGTGAAAATTCCCCAAATCGTATTTTTTTTGTTGCCCTGGTATCATGAGGAATCACTCTATACCAGGGGTACCAGGGATATTTGATTTAACCGACCTGGAAGACCATGTGTGTTGAATTTAGGCAATCACTGAACTGATCAATTAGCTCAGTTGGTCCGGTGTGGTGCCTAGCTGGAACAAAATCCAGGAACAGTGTTGCCTACCCCTGAGTTACAGTCTTCAGATGTATTAAAGGAGCAGATCAATAGATGAAAAGAGAGATGGTAGTGAGGTAGCTCTAGTCCATGGCGTTACATGTGGCTTGCTGATTCTATCAGCAAACCGCAAGTAACACTCTGGACCAGAGCTAGGAATGAAGCAGCACTGACGGTAGAGGTGAGACTGCAGGCCAAACTCCTCTTGGTATGCCGTCTCGGGGGCACATTGAGAGGCGCTGGTGCTCTGGCGTAGAACGTCCAGGGCGTGGAATGTCTGGTGGTCAAAACTCCTGGGGTAGTCTTCATAGTGTTCACGGTAAGGCCCCGGCGAGTAATCCAAGGATGCGAACCTCACTCTGCGAGGTAAAAACAGATGTTACAGAATGGAATAGAGTAACATAGTTCAACAGTGTCTTGAATAAGACATCTCTTTAGTTGCTTTACACACATCCATATACAGTGCCTTCAGAAAGTATTCATACAAACAAATGTTACAGCCTGAATTTAAAATGGATTAAATTTATATTTTGGGTGTGTTTGTAAATTCAGAGCGTTTCGCTCTCGGAGCGTTCAGAGCGCACAGTGAAACGGTCTAACGGAGGAGTAGGGTTGGTCCGAGCGTTCCGACTACACGGCAGTCAAGCACCCAAGCTAACTTTCTAACGTTGGCTACCTTGGTAGCTACTTCCAGACACAAGTGAGAGAACACCTCACTCTGACCATTTTACTCGCCCTAGCAGAGCTGGTTAGGCTGTTTTCATTTTATCCAGAGCATTGGTGACTGTAACTGTGCTGCTGGCAACAACTTAATTAGACTTTTTTTTTGCCGACGTTTACTAACACAGGCCATATTCAGCGGGTGTTGAGCGTTCGTAAATTGATCAGTTATTCTGCACTCTGGTACACTTAGACAAGAGTCCTCTGAAATCGGAATAGATAGCCAGAGTGAATTTACGAACGCACCGCTTGTGTCACTGGCCTACACACAATACCCCATAATATCAAGGTGAAATTGTTTTTCCAGTTTTACAAATTAATAAAAAACTGAAAAGTCTTGAGTCAGGTATTCAACCCATTTGATATGGCAAGCCTAAATAAGTTCAGGAGTAAAAATATGATTAACAAGTTACATAATATGCTGCATGGACTCACTCTGTGTGCAATAATAGTGTTTAACATATATTTTTTTAATGACTACCTCATCTCTGTACCCCAAACATACAATTATCTGTGAAGTCCGCTCAGTCGAGCAATGAATTTCAAACACAGATTAAACGACAAAGAACAATGATGTTTTCCAATGCCTCGCAAAGAAGGGCACCTGTTGGTAGATGGGTAAAATTTTAAAAAGCAGACATTAAATATCCCTTTGAGCATGGTGAGGTTATTAATTACGCTTTGGATGGTGTATCAATACACCCAGTCACTACAACAATACAGGCATCCTTCCTATCTCAGTTGCCGGAGCGGAAGGAAACCGCTCAGGGATTTCACCATGAGGCCAATGGTGACTAAAGCAGTTAGAGTTTAATGGCTGTGATAGAAGAAAGAAGAACTGAGGATGGATCAACAGCATTGCAGTTACTCCACAATACTAACCTAAATGACAGAGTGAAAAGAAGGAAGCCTGTACAGAATACAAATATTCCAAAACATGCATCCTGTTTGCAATACGGCACTATAAAATTGAAAAAACATTGGCAAAGAAATTCACTTTTTGTACTGAATACAAAGTGTTATGTTTGGGACAAATCCAACACAGCACATCACTGAGAACCACTATTCATATTTTCAACCATGGTGGTGGCTACATCATGTTATGTGTATGCTTGTCATCAGCAAGGACTTGGGAGTATTTTAGGATAAAAATAAATGGAATAGAGCTAAGCACAGGCAAAATCCTCGAGGAAAACCTGGTTCAGTCTGCTTTCCAACAGACACTGGGAGACACATTCACCTTCCAGCAAGACAATAACCTAAAACACAAGGCCAGATATACACTGGAGTTGCTTACCAAGACGACATTGAATATTCCTGACTGGCCTAGTTACAGTTTTGACATAAATCGGCTTTAAAATCTATGGCAAGACTTGAAAATGGCTGTCTAGCAATGATCAACAACCAACTTGACAGAGCTTGAAGGATTTAAAAAATAATAATGTAAAAAGTATGGTACAATCGAGGTGTGTAAAACTCTTAGAGACATACCCAGAAAGACTCACAGCTGTAACCGCTGTCAAAGGTGATTCTACTTATGTAAATGAGATGTTTCAGTATTTAATTTTCAATCATTTTGCTAAATAAACAAACATGTTTTCACTTTGTCATTGTGTGTAGATGGGTGAGAAAAATATATATCTGTAATCCATTTTGAATTCAGGCTGCAACACAATAAAATGTGGAATAAGTCGAAGGGTATAAATACTTTGTGAAGGCACTGTAGATCCTATACATTCAAGTTGCTTCTATATACTGTATGTAGTAGGATACATTACTTGTACAGTTTATTATGTAGCTACACAGTCGAGAACAAATCAAAACATATGAACACACAAATGAACACGATAGAGCCCTTCAGTCCCAAATGATACCGTGTCTGGATTTCAATCAAATATTTAACGGAAATCTTTACAGTGTCGTTGTTTATCAACCTAACCCCCGAGCCCACACACTTGTTATTCTGAAAAGTGATGAACGCTTATCTGTGAGGAGAGTCTACCTGGTAGTAGGCTAGTTGTAGATGTCCATAGAGTACCACTACCCACTAACAGTCTGCGTTAATAGTCCTGTCCCAAATGGCACCCTTTCCCTTATTGGGCCCTGGTCAAAAGTAGTGCACTATGTAGGGACCACAACCTATGTGACCATGGGTAAAAGAGCTACTGAAAGAGCTACTACGTAAATAGCGCAGTGTGATTTTTGATTGACTGCATGAGGTGACTGCATGATTCTACCTGTGATCCTGAGAGTGAACAACGTGGATTCTACCCAGCTGACCAGGGTACAGACCTCGCACATCCTTCCCCTGACGTGGTACTCTGCAATTACAATGACTAGAGTTTATTTCAGAGTTAAGAGTAAGAGTAAAAGTAAGAATTACTAAGAGCAGAGTTAAGGTCAAAGACCATATTCATACATGCAAATCGGATGCATAGGCCTACATATTACATGTAAGGTAGCAGGTTAAGGTCAATGTCAACATGTGCATGTGCACACAACGCCAGATATTCAGCTCATAACTCAACAGGGAAGAAACCTCTGGACTAAATACAGTGCGGTAGCTAGCAGCATCAGCACACAGTAGTAGGGGTTTTCAAGTGGACATAACTTCCTCATAACTAGTCTCATAGTCAGAGTTAGTTACTACTTCCTTCACACACTTCCATGCAGGTATCCTTATGAACAGCTTTTAAAAAAAGCCTACTTGTTAGAAGTTGTATCAAATATTGAATGTAAATTCAAATTAATATAAATATTTTTCTATACAATTTGGGCCTGTATTGTTTCTACATCTCAAAGCAATTCAGCTTATTGCTGCCAGTTGTACAATGTCTTGTTGAAAAACAGTAAAACCTTTCTGTCTTTCTCTCACCTCAGTGTTGCTTCGGGTTGTCTTTTAAATGAGCCAGAGTCCCGTCTTTCCTGGTACTCCTTGAACTCATGCAGTCTCAGAGCCGCCCCGGATCCGGCCATCCTGGAGGCGTCGGCTGCAGAAAATATGCTACATTGTGTTGCCTGTCTACCACCCTCAACCCTGCTATCTAAGAGATGTTGTTTCAGCATAAGGACAGTAGCTATAGCGATTGATTGTGTTCACTAAAATCAGCTACTAGGCATTTTAGAACGTTGGCTACAACTCTTGAATCAATACAATTCTAAACACAGTCAATGGAATTTTAAAAACAACAGTAAGAAGTAGATGATCAAAATGGAGAAAAAAACAAGGTCTTCTATATTGACCGGAAAACAAATATTCATTTTTTTTTCCCACAAATGTTTTAACATAATCCGAATTAATCTAAATGTATATGTTCAATACAGGTTAGGTCTCTATCAACTGGTTATGTTTAATACCGGTTAGGCCTATATTCATTTGAATTCCCTCCTATTAAACAGTATCAGTCTTACCTGTGGCGTTAGGGTTCAGAGAGAGAGGAGATGTGCTGCTCACTCTGTTGTGTTCACATCAGAGCCCTCGGTCCTCTCTCTCCATATGGCAATGACTATGTCCCAAATGGCATCCTATTCCCTATAAAGTGCTTTTGACCAAGGTCCATAGGGCTCTGGTCAAAAGTAGTGTGCTTAGTAGTGTGCTTTATAGGGAATAGGGTGCCATTGGGATGCAACCCATACATACTAGCTAATGACTCGGCAGGGGACACACATCCTGCTTTAGTTACCAGGAGAGAGAAACCCAACCCTTCCATCTCTACAGCAAACCAATGGAACTCAGCGAACTGACACTGGGAGAAAGGGTCAACTCATTCCCCACTTTAATCAAGAGGTTTCAGGGAAACCAGTACAACTCGTAACCTACAAGTATTTGGATGAAAACTAATCTAGGCTGGTCTGCGTCCAAACTGGCACCCAATTCCCTATATACTGTAGTGCTATATAAAACTATCTTTCTGTATTTTATTCATTATAGTCCACTGTTAATACAGACCCCAAATGTTTTGCATGTCGGCTGTCAAATTGTCAAGATATTGGACTTTCAAGAAGCAGTGTCACTTGCCACATCATCATGATGATGCGTTTTGCATCAAATGAAAGCAACTTTAAAATTCTACTTGTAATGAAAAGCGCTATATGAAAAAATATATATATATATATTATTATATGACTGTATAGGGATTATGGGTTCTGGTCAAAATGTGTGTACCGTATGGGAATTGGATGCATTTACAGACAGACACTTGGCAGCTGTGTTGCATCAAAAAGTTGTATGGTTGACAATCTGAATGGCCACATTGAGCAAATTAATCAAGTTGTTCAGGGTGACCATGACAACCTGCACTAATTTAAGCAGGATTAACCATGCCTTCAGAATTAAACGCGTTATGGTTAGGGTAGTGTAGTTAGTAAGCTATGGGGTGCTCAGTTGGGGGTGAGAGGGTTCTCTCGTGTTGGATTCCTTCAGTTTTCCTTTAATAACACTAGAGGGTGGTGTTTCTCTCGAAACATCACCTCTGTCTGCTCTGTACAAGTAGCCGACTCGCTAAAGTCAATACTGTATCCTTTTTATTTGGGTGGAGGCACCACACCCTAAGTGCTATCACTCATGCCAAATAAAAAAGCTGATCTTATCTTAAAATGTTGGTAGAATGAAAACACACCCATAGTCCAACATCACTGCTACCCTACATCAGATATGATCAGACAATGGCATATTATTTTCCAAACATGAGATGGATATATATATATTTTTATAGTTCAAATTGTCCCCAAATACAACAACCTATTTGAATGGATGTGTTGCAGGTTCTTGTGATCTTGCTGTACCAGGAGCTGCATGTGTGTTCCTTGTCATGCTCCCATGAAGTAGGCTAGACTGGTATGAGAATCTTTAAACAAAGCCCCCATTCAGATAGTGAAAGATATGACTTGAATAATAGGATTCCAAATTAATTCATTTGAAATAACAAATCCCTAATATTTTATCAACAATAATCACAAATTCATCTCGCTGGTTTGAACACTGTCGAATGTCTAAATGCCTTACCATTGTCATGACCAAGTGTAAACCTATACTGGATTGCATCTCTAATCATGCAAACATACAAGCCAAGGGGGAGAGGGACCAACAAAAGCCGGGGACCAACAAAAGCGAATGGATGCCGTGAGGAGAGGGAAGTCGTCCGAAATCTGGCTACATGTGACGTCACGAGATTTCCTTAGAACAAGCGGCAGCTGCTGAAGCTAGTCGCAGAGCCGGGGAGGACTATCGCCGCAATTTCTGTCTACAAAGTATTATTTTCGGGCATTATAATTGGCCGCAGCATCAGCAGCAATGGATAGATCACGGTCCTCCTTCTATTTTTATCACTGACTGACTGTTATTTCCAAATATTTTGCTGCGTTGGAAGCACGCAAGTGCTCGAAGGGGGGTGTCCCAAGCTATCATTATTCGACTGCCAGGTAAAATATGTCAATGTAATAAATACTCATTATAAAAATTAGAGCAGAACGGGTTTAAGAAGCCCTGGGTTTGGGGTTCATTATTTTGGGGCCTGTTGAAGCATATTTTCAACGTAAAATGGGTGGGAACAACCGTTAGCCTGTAGCGGGCTAGCTAGCATGAATGCACGTCATTTGCAAGTTTGGGATGTGATGCTGCTGGGATGCTGCAACGGGAGGGCTTGGGCATTCTCAAGCGCGAGCTACAATGATGGGGTGGTGTTACTGTCTGGCTTTGGCCCAGTTTTTGCGCCCAAAACAAATTGTCTTTATTAAAACATAAAGCCACATCTTTCTATGGCCAATATATATATTTTTTTAAAACGCTAACGACCTAGGAATAAATGTAGGAAGTCGTAAAAAAGGCAAAACGTCAAGAGGAGACTGTCAGTTAGCTGCTAGCTAACGTTTGCTACGTTCGTTAGCCTCGTTCAGTGGCTAGCTAGCTCGGTTTTCAATTCCTTTCCCAAACACTTGACATTTTATCCGTTTGATGGGCACGTGAACATTGTTTAAAAATCACCCGTTACCCAGTAATGATTTTGTGCCTCTTATTATTGTTGTATAATTAAGTGTGTAACGTTATGGCAGGCGGATGTTATTATGTAAGAGCAAATGACACCACACGCCCTTGAAACAAAAGCTGTTGTTTCAATATTTGCTTATTTCTATGTGGTGTAGGGCCTATCCATGTCTTGTACATTGATGGCAGAGACGATTATTGCGGAAAATGTTTGCACATGTGACTTGTAATGGCTTCTAAAATGGAAAGTCTGGTCATGTCAGCCATTGTTTTTGTTGTCATTGGATTGATATCATTTATTTTCCATCCCAGAGCCAGGTCTTTCACATCAGTCGGCTGCTTTTGACAGGTATCCAATCCCTGACAACAAAACACTGTGCAGTTATCTCCTAGTACAGTAGTAGTGCTTCACTTTGAACAAAAATAAACTCATGGGTTGTCAGAGGCAATTTGGCCTCTATTTTGGCACCTTGTATCACTGATTACTCTCCACAAAGGACATGAATTGGACCACAGAAGCGGTTTCTGAACTTGAATATGATTGTGTACCCAGAATGAAATCCTTTTGTAGACTAAGCCTACATAATGCTTTTGACATGCTGGCTGCTTTTCCCATTGATCACCTATTGGGATTTAGAGTGATTGACTGAGGTCCGTGCTAATGTTGTCATCTTTGTAGCCAATAGCCATCATACTTAGTCATATCTAAATATACGCAGTGAAAAGTAACTGAAGATAAATGCTTTTAGAGACATCAGACTGGCTAGGTTGGGATTCAATTTATATACAGTACCAGTCAAAAGTTTGGACACACATACTCATTTCAGGGTTTTTCTTTATTTTTACTATTTTATACATTGTAGACATCAAAACTATGAAATAACACATAAGGAATCATGTAGTAACCCAAAAAGTGTTTAACAAATCAAAATATGTTATATTTGAGATTCTTCAAAGAGCCACCCTTTGCCCTGATGACAGCTTTGCACACTCTTGGCATTCTCTCAACCAGCTTCATGAGGAATGCTTTTCCAACAATCTTGAAGGAGTTCCCACATATGCTGAGCACTTGTTTGATGCTTTTCCTTCACTCTGCTGTCCAACTCATCCCAAACCATCTCAATTGGGTTGAGGTCGGGTGATTGTGATTTGGTTTTTTTTAGACCAGAGGAAAGGTTCCTCCTACTTGGCCCACCAACACCACTTCCAGCAGCATCTGGTCTCCCATCCAGGGACCAAACGTGCCTAGCATCAGAGGTACGCCAGCAGTGGGATACAGGGTGATATGCTGCTGCTAGATCGAGGCTATTTGGTTCTTTCATTGCTGTCAAAGTGCATATGTCGCTCAATCAAACAAAATATATGTAGAGTCCTCAAGGCACACATTATCTAACAGTGTAGTAGATACTCAAAACATCTAATTTCAAAAGCGGCAAAGCCTTGCGTGGACCTTATACGTGGCTCTGACCTTGCCTCTGATGTTGTTTGTGTATATCCTAACAGACAATTTAGAATAATCCATCGGAACCAGAGTAGACACAAGGTGGCGTAAAGGATGTGTACCTTTTAAGAAAATCTGATCAATGGCGCTGCATAAGCAGTTTTAGGCCCGCCAAAGAGCAGGGAAAGAGGAAAGGGGACAAATATGCCGGTGGGCAGGGAGGGGACGGGACGGGAAGCACATTCTGGGTCTTAACAATGACTCCAGTTCTCACTTAAGTGTTTGTAAAGGAACGGGACGGGGGCGGGGATGTAGTGTGTGTGTGTGTGGAGAGCGATCCATGGACCTTCCCCCCCCCTTTCTCTCTCCCCTGCTTCCTTCCAGGCTGAGTCATCGCTGGAGTGCCTTGAGAGAGTGAAGGAAGACGTGGAGAACAAGAGTGAAAGAGAGGCAGTGTGAGAGAGACGATTAGGGGAGTAAATACAAAGAGTGAGAGGAAAACAGGAGTAGAGAGGAGGTAGTGAGAAGAAGGGAGAAGAAAAAGAGAGCCAAGGGAGTTGGGGAAAAGACGGAGAGAGGCAACACACACAGAGTGAGGAGAGTGGGTGTGTGTCTGAGGAAGAGACAGCAAGGTCAGGACTGCTGACCCCCCCCCCCCACCCCCCTGGGTCTGAGCACTGTGCTGACGGTCAAGGCGAAGCCACTATGAGCGACCAAAACGTTGTCAAGGAAGGCTGGGTTCAGAAGAGAGGTGAGTCTATTGATTGATTTGATAATCGGGGATGTTTACGGTCTTTGAAAATATATATATTTTTTCACAGTTCACATCAAGAAAACAAACACCCCTTTTCAAACACCCCCGGTCCCCACATACCTGTATATACATAAATATGGAAACAAACAGGGAAGGGAATAAATTGAATATTGTATTATTATAACCAGGGGTTGGAACCAAAATCATTTTACAATCGTTTCGTTCTGAACAGAACCATTATTTATTTTTTTCGTTCAGTTCCACTGTTCCGAACAGTAAAATAAAGTTCTGAACCAGTTTGAAACAAAAAAGTACTGTTTATATCGTTCCTCTTTAAACCTCTGAAAACATTTTTTTTTTAAGCAAACATTTAATTCAACATGAAATTACTTCACCAATCAGTGTGGATAGAGCAGGGCGCGAGATGCGACTGAAATTTTGCAGGTGAGAGAAAATGGAGGAGGCGGCTTGTCTTGAAGCGCAGGGCATCTTGTTATGACATGCATTATCTGAATTAGGCCCACAGAATTATACCTTCGGAGAAGCGGCTTCTGTCAAGGAACTTTGAATGTTTTTGAACTTCCGAGAGTTGGCTTAATGTTGGACTAGAGCTAACGTTAGCTAGCTAGCTAACAAACTTGTGTGTGCAGAGCTGCACTAGAATTAAAAACACGTCTTAACTTTGTTGTAGTTAATTAATCCAATGTGAAACGCGATAACTATAGTATCCTTAACTAGCATTGAAAAAGTTAATCCATTCTTCTCTAATTAAACATTTCTCCCTAATTTCTGAATCACTTGTAACGCCATCAGTAGCCTATGCTTCGGAGGGGCAGGTAGCCTACACACACTGGCAAAGATTTCCAGCTGGCAGGTAGACACGGGAATACGTTTCTGAGTGACGGAGTAAGGGCTTTGCATAGGCGGTTTGTTGCCATTTTTATGGGACCAGAAAAAAATGCCCGGAACGTAAAATAACATTATTAACTGATTCCCATGATTTTAATATAACGGTTCTGTTCCGGAACAGTTTAGATCACTTTAGTTTAATTTTGTTATTTTTCGGTTCTGTTCCCTGAACCGGTTCCAACCCCTGACTTATAGCTAGTATGCTCAGCGTGTGGTATGGAGGATTTTAAGCTGTGTTGACTGGTTGAACACATGGATTGGGTGTGCGTGCAGTGTGTGTGTGTCTATATATTGTTTAGCCTCAGGCTGTGATACTGCCACAGACAAATTTGAACTCTTGGAGGATGGCTTAACTCCCCAGTTCCTTCCTTTCAGAGCCCAGGAGCCACTGAATTGTTTCAGGCACTTTTGTGCTTGTACAAAATCCAGTTACAGTCTTCTAAACACTGAAGGGTAGCTAGTGGTTTAGAGTTAAACTAGTAGCAAACAATCAGTTTTATACTTGTATTTTTGCACACTGTCACTTGTGGTTAAAAATAAAATAAAAATCAATGATACCATATAGCCTATTAGCAAGATGGAGCTCTTCTACAACAGTGTCCACATGGACATCTTGCAAGAAAACACCAGCATGGACCCTCGTGTATTAATTAATTATGTATTAACCTGCTTGAACCATAATGAATCGTGCCATACTGTTAAATGAAAATGCACTTACTTAAAGCCGTACATTGAGGTACATCCCAGATGGCATCACATTCCCTTTATAATACACTACTTTTGTCCAGGGCCCATAGCCCTGGCACTGTAAAGGAAATATTGCCATTTAGGATGCAGCGAGGGTCTGACCACTGCTGCAGCCAGCTAGTCAGTAAGTAACTAGAAAAACTGATAAGCTAAGTTTCCAGTATGAACCAATCCCTGCTGGACTTGTTGCAGGTGAGTACATAAAGAACTGGAGGCCGCGCTACTTCCTGCTGAAGACCGATGGATCCTTCATCGGCTACAAAGACAAACCCCAGGACGCAGACCTGGCCTATCCCCTCAATAACTTCTCTGTAGCAAGTAGGTCCTCCTCGTCTTCGTCAGTCTCCATTTTAGACCATTTGAGGGCAGTTTCTCAGACACAGATTAAACCTAGTCCTGGACTAAAAAGCAAGGTCAATGGAGAATCTCCATAGAAAATGATTGAGTCCAGGACTAGGTTTAATCTGTCCCGGGAAACCGCCCCTTGGTGTGTTGGGTGTATTGTATTACAATATACAGTGCCTTTGGAAAGTATTCAGACCCCTTGACTTTTTCCACATTTTATTCTAAAATTGATTAAATAAATAAATCCTACACACAATACCCCATAATGACAAAGCGAGATAGGTTGTTATAATTTTTTGCAAATGTATTAAAAATAGGTCCCACAGTTGACAGTGCATGTCAGAGCAAAAACCAGGCCATGAGGTCGAAGGAATTGTCTGTAGTGCTCCGAGACAGGATTGTCGAGGCACAGATCTGGGAAGGGTACCAACACATTTCTGCAGCATTGAAGGTTCCCAAGAACACAGTGCACTCCCATCATTCTTAAATGGAAGAAGTTTGGAACCACCAAGACTCTTCCTAGAGCTGACCGCCCAGCCAAACTGATCGATCGGGGGAGAAGGGCCTTGGTCAGGGATGTGACCAATAACTTCATGGTCACTCTGACAGAGCGCAAGTTCCTCTCTGGAGATGGTTGTTCTTCTGGAAGGTTCTCCCATCTCTGCAGCACTCCACCAATCAGGCCTTTATGGTAGAGTGGCCGGACCGAAGCCACTCCTCAGTAAAAGGCACACGACAGCCCGCTTGGAGTTTTCCAAAAGGCACATAAAGACTCTGTCCATGAGAAACAAGATTCTCTGGTCTGATGAAACCAAGATTGAACTCTTTGGCCTGAATGCCAAGCATCACATCTGGAGGAAACCTGGCACCATCCCTACGGTGAAGCATGATGGTGGCAGCATCATGCTGTTGGGTTGTTTTTCAGCGGCAGGGACTGGGAGATTAGTCAGGAATCAGGATCGAAGGAAAGATGAACGGAGCAAAGTACAGATAGATCCTTGATGAACCTGCTCAGGACCTCAGACTGGGGTAAAGGTTCAACTTGCAACAGGACAACAACCGTAAGCACACAGCCAAGACAACGCAGGAGTGACTTCGGAACAAGTCTCTGAATGTCCTTGCGTGGCCCAGCCAGACTTGAACCCGATCAAACATCTCTGGAGAGACCTGAAAATAGCTGTGCAGCAACGCTCCCCATCCAACCTGACAGAGCTTGAGAGCATCTGCAGAGAAGAATAGGATAAAATTCCCAAATACAGGTGTGCCGAGCTTGTATACCCAAGAAGACTCGAGGCTGTAATTGCTGTCA
Source organism: Salvelinus fontinalis (assembly GCF_029448725.1). NCBI lineage: Eukaryota > Metazoa > Chordata > Actinopteri > Salmoniformes > Salmonidae > Salvelinus > Salvelinus fontinalis. The sequence goes on from NC_074667.1 coordinate 10,557,251, forward strand.
AAAATGGTCTGAATACTTATGTAAATGTGATATTTCAGTTTGTATTTTTTATAAATTAGCAAAAATGTATATAAACCTGTTTTTTCTTTGTCATTATGGGGTATTGTGTGTCGATTGATGAGGGGAAAAAACGTTTTAATACATTTTTATAAAAGGCTGTAATGTAACAAAATGTGGAAAAAGTCAAGGGGTCTGAATACTTTCCAAAGGCACTGTACTACATTTGACATTTTTCATAATTTTAAATATCAATTAAGGTTCCCATGTTAGGCCGTGTGCACTCCCTGGAGCCAATGTGTCCCTGTCAAACGTTCAGAGCTAAAGTAGTTCTACTTGAATATAGTACAACACTGTTACCTCCTGAAACAGTAGTGAGTTACAAATGTTTATTCTGTGATCCTTGTGATGCTTTGTCATTTTATTTTTACCTTTTTATCTCTCTCCCACCTCTCTCTCCCTCTTTTCTCCTTCTCGACACCCTCTTTCTTCCCCCTCTCTCTCTCCCCCTTCCTCTTTCTCCCTCCTCAGAATGTCAGCTGATGAAGACGGAGCGGCCCAAGCCCAACACGTTCATCATCCGCTGTTTGCAGTGGACCACAGTTATTGAGAGGACATTCCACGTGGACACGCCTGATGAGAGGTGGGTCACTCTCTCTCCCTCCCACCTCTCTCTCCTCTTCCTCTACTACAGCCTTGCCTCCTCATATTTCGCTTTTAGGGAAACCGCCATTGAAAAATGAAGTGAAATACCTAAACACTGTTTAGATGCTGCTAAAACGTGTTAATCTAAACATAAAACTTCCACAGCAGCAGTTGCATGTTTTGACGTAACTAGTTTTAGCAAACCACGGGAGCATCCAGACAGAATGGGGGTATGTCTCTAGATTTCTCCATGGCATTTGTTTTGTACCCTGCACTTTTCTAAATGTGTGCTTTCCTCAGCATATATATATATATACATCTCTCTTTCTCTCTCTTTCTCACACACACGGTATAGCAGTGTATTAAAGTGAGCTGCTGTTGGTTGGTTCCAGGGATGAGTGGGCCGAGGCCATCCAGATGGTGGCTGACTCCCTGGCCAAGCAGGAGGAGGAGGGGAGCCTGTGCAGCCCCACGTCGCAGATCGAGAACGAGGTCAACGAGGAGGAGATGGACACCTCCACCAGCCAACACAAACGGAAGGTGAGCCGCCCTGGGGACTGAGCACAGGTCATACATTGGTAGATAGGCACGTAAACACCAACCAAGATTATCTCTCTCATCTCAATGAAGGCTTCTCCTCTTCTCTTTTCTCCTCTACTTTCATCTTCTCTCCTCTCTGACAGACAATGAATGACTTTGACTATCTGAAACTACTGGGCAAAGGCACTTTTGGGAAAGTCATTCTGGTGAAGGAGAAGGCGAGCGGAACGTATTACGCCATGAAGATCCTGAAGAAGGAAGTCATCATCGCCAAGGTACTGGCTGGTGTAAAGCAGTTTCTCTCAACCTTTTTTATACTAGGGATCAAATCAAATTTTATTTGTCACATGCGCCGAATACTACATGTGTAGACCTTACAGTGAAATGCTTACTTACAAGCCCTTAACCAACAATGCAGTTTTAAGAGAAATGCATGTTAAGTAAAAAAATAAAAGTAACAAATAATTAGAGCAGCAGTAAAATAACAGTATCGAGGCTATATACAGGAGGTATCGGTACAGAGTCAATATGCGGGGGCGTAGATTATTCAGTCGAGGTAATTGAGGTAATGTGTACATGTACATCTGCATGCTTTGTGTTTTTTCCCTGCTTGGAAGTACATTTAAACTCACGCTATAGAACTGACTAAATGAGTGTCTTTGACCATCCCACAGACTGGAGGTCAATAAACACTGGTTGAAAGAACTGGGCCCTGTTGGAATGGATACAGATATCGCCTTTTCACCTTCTACATCCTAACATCCTGTCTTTCTCTATCGCTCTCTTTCCCTCTCTCTCTACCCCCGTTTCTGGATTTTCCTCTCTTTCCTTGTAACGCAGGACGAAGTTGCTCACACCCTCACAGAAAGCAGAGTGTTAAAAAACACCCGGCATCCATTCCTAACCGTGAGTATTGTTTAGCAAAGACTTAAAGGCAAACTTTATACTGTAAGCCTGTATTATTCACTTGGAGGCCACGTCTCAAATGGCACCCATAGGGCTCTGGTCAAAAGTAGTGCACTATATAGGGAATAGGGTGCCACTTGGGATGCGATCCACAGACTCAGTCAAAAGCCAAGTCTGATAGAATAAACGTTTAAGCTGTTCTACTGTTGCACGTGTCATTAGATATGAATTCATGGGATAAATGAACATCTGTTTGTGTGGATGTAAAGAAACAAAACAACAGCGATGGTGCAACTCTTATTTTTCTCCAGTCTCTGAAGTACTCCTTTCAGACCAAGGACCGGTTGTGCTTCGTCATGGAGTATGTAAACGGAGGAGAGGTAAGAGATGCCTGTGCTACCTGAGATACCTGGGGAAAGATGAGCACTTTTTTCCCCAGACACTGTAGGTGTGTTGATGAGGATTCCCTGAGACAGTTACACCTTCCTCTTCCACAATGTAGAATTATTTCCAGGAGCCGAAATAATTATTTCCATGGACCGTCTCAGATTAGGAATGCTGATCTAGGATCAAGTCCCCCTACTATTCATTCTGATTTAAAAGGCAAAACTGATCTTATATCATCACTCCTGAGACGATATGTGAATACTGGCTCAGGACATCTTTTTTAGAGAGCCATTAGTGAATGGAACTATACCTTTTATATGCAGATGTGTAAATATATATTTGAATTTAACATAACTTTAAATCATTTTACATTTTGTTATGTGTTTTTACCATTTATTCCTTTCCCGATTTTCCCCTCAGCTGTTTTTCCATTTGTCAAGAGAGCGAGTGTTCTCTGAGGACCGCACGCGATTCTACGGAGCTGAGATCGTCTCCGCTTTAGACTACCTTCACTCTGCCAAGATAGTGTACCGCGATCTGAAGGTACATGCATTCATATGGACAGTCATCTCTATATCTATCATAACACCATGTGTAGACTTCTTTAAGAAGCAAATCCTTACTTCCAATCCTAATTAAGTCCAATGGGAGACTAAGTGAAGATTTGACTTAAAACATATAAAAAGAGCATGCTGTTGAGGATGGATATATTATTGGGGCGTATATTCAACATATGATATGGTATTTATGCTCATTGGCAGCTGGAGAACTTGATGCTGGATAAAGACGGGCACGTCAAGATCACAGACTTTGGCCTCTGCAAAGAGGGCATCACAGACGCGGCCACCATGAAGACCTTCTGCGGCACGCCGGAGTACCTGGCTCCAGAGGTCAGAGCTCACATTGATGTACACTACCCAAAATGCCATGTTGTGAGATATATCCAGGTTTTCTTATGGGAGGAAATATTCTAGGTGTCTAATATATACTAACTACATACTAATACCGAGTAAAGCAGGAATCGACTGGCAAGAGTCAAAAGCCCTTGCACGGAAAAGAGTGAGGTGGAGAAAAGAACGGTATGAATGCTGTATGCTCCCAAGGGGGCCCCACTGGTGGATGCCCTATGCTCCCAAGGGGGGCCCCGATGGTTGACACCCTATGGTCCCGAGGTCACATACTAATAAAATCGAATGTTCTTGGTCACGTACACCTATTATTCACGTTATCGCAGGTGCAGCGAAATGCTTGTGTTCCTAGCTCCATCCGTGTAATAATACCTAACAATACACAGAAATCCCCCAAATAAAAAGAGAAAATATCAGAACGATCAATGTCAGTCTGAAATATATATGTATATGGTGGTGTGTATAGACACTATTGACAATATATATGCAGTAGTTATATAGGATGAGCCTTGACTAGAGTACAGTATATACATATGAAGTGGGTAAAACTTACTTTATTATATCATGATGTCCCTATGCAAGGTGCTGGAGGACAATGACTATGGCCGGGCGGTGGACTGGTGGGGTCTGGGCGTGGTCATGTATGAGATGATGTGCGGCCGGCTGCCCTTCTACAACCAGGACCACGAGAAGCTGTTTGAGCTGATCCTCATGGAGGAGATCAAGTTTCCGCGCACGCTGTCCTCCGACTCTAAGTCTCTGCTTTCCGGCCTGCTCATCAAGGACCCCAACAAACGGTACAGACACACACAGAGTGGGAGAGAGAGTTAGAAACAGACGCTCGGACGGACACACACACACACACACACACACACACACACACACACACACAGACAGACAGTTGCATGCATGCACTGAAGCAAGAGAGATGTACAGTCGTGGCCAAAAGTTTTGAGAATGACACAAATATTAATTTCCACAAAGTTTGCTGCTTCAGTGTCTTTAGATATTTTTGTCAGATGTTACTATGGAATACTGAAGTATAATTACAAGCATTTCATAACTGTCAAAGGCTTTTATTGACAATTACATGAAGTTGATGCAAAGAGTCAATATTTGCAGTGTTGACCCTTCTTTTTCAAGACCTCTGCAATCTGCCCTGGCATGCTTTCAATTAACTTCTGGGCCACATCCTGACTGATGGCAGCCCATTCTTGCATAATCAATGCTTGGAGTTTGTCAGAATTTGTGGGTTTTTGTTGTCCACCTGCCTTTGCAGAATATCAGTCTGTCCGTGATGTTTTTCCTGGAGATAAGTGGCTTCCTTGCTGCCCTTCTTGACACCAGGCCATTCTACAAAAGTCTTCGCCTCGCTGTGCGTGCAGATGCACTCACACCTGCCTGCTGCAATTCATGAGCAAGCTCTGTACTGGTGGTGCCCTGATCCCGCAGCTGAATCAACTTTAGGAGACGGCCCTGGCGCTTGCTGGACTTTCTTGGGTGCCCTGTAGCCTTCTTCACAACAATTGAACCACTCCTTGAAGTTCTTGATGATCCGATAAATGGTTGATTTAGGTGCAATCCTACTGGCAGCAATATCCTTGCCTGTTGAAGCCCTTTTTTGTGCAAAGCAATGATGACAGCGCGTGTTTCCTTGCAGGTAACCATGGTTGACAGAGGAAGAACAATGATTCCAAGCACCGCCCTCCTTTTGAAGCTTCCAGTCTGTTATTCAAACTCAATCAGCATGACAGAGTGATCTCCAGCCTTGTCCTCGTCAACACTCACACCTGTGTTAACGAGAGAATCACTGACATGATGTCAGCTGGTCCTTTTGTGGCAGGGCTGAAATGCAGTGGAAATGTTTCTTTGGGGATTCAGTTCATTTGCATGGCAAAGTGGGACTGCAATTAATTGCAATTCATCTGATCACTCTTCATAACATTCTGGAGTATATGCAAATTGCCATCATACAAACTGAGGCAGCAGCCTTTGTGGAAAATTCATATTTGTGTCATTCTCAAAACTTTTGGCCACGACTGTACACACAGAGGCACAGGTACACAGACAGACGAACACACACACCAAGGCTCCAGTGGGGGATTATACGAAGCTGGGTCAGTGATCAGCCAACAAACTCTGCCAAATAATTTTGACACAACACATTTCCTACTTCATAACAGATCAACTTGAAATGGGTTATTGACTCATGACTCATGCTAATCAGCTAACCAGCCCTCAACTGTAACTTCACATAATTTAGTCTTTTTTTGTACAGGAGTTACTGGCTCACACTGGTCCTGCTTTATGAAATACTACCTCACTGCAATTTGTTTTCATTTGTTTATCGCTCTTCTACAAAGCCGTTTGTCACTCAAAAGCTTGAGGCAGCTAGGTTAGTGGAAAACCCAAGGGAGAACATTCTCTCATTCACCACATGATGCTATTCCAGGATTTGCACCTAGCTCATGTTTTTGTCTTGTTTCACGACAGGCTTTCTAGAAAGTGTTCACATTTGTACATTTCTTTATTTCCGACAGACTCGGTGGCGGTCCAGACGACGCTAAGGAGATCATGCGCCACAGTTTCTTTGTGGCGGTAGACTGGCAAGACGTCTACGACAAAAAGGTGAGTGTTCTTCACTTGACCTCTTACGTGTACGATTTCACTAAACCAGTTCTGTGTCCTCCCATCGACTTTTGAACAAATTTGGAGTATTCCATGCAGGTCAAAATGACTAGCGTTTTTCCAGTCAAATATGCAAATATTGACATGTCACACACGAGGCACGGACATCAGTGTGTCACATGTCACTGTGGCTCAGTTGATTAAGCATGATGTCAAGATCTTTGGTTTGATTCCTGCTAATGCCACCGATATGAAAATGTATGCACGCACTAATGTAAGTGGCTTTGGGTAAAAGCGGCTGCTAAATGGCATATGAATTATATATTACATGTGACAACGGTGTCCCCTCCCTCTCCCCTAGTTGGTCCCCCCCTTCATGCCCCAGGTCTCCTCAGAGACGGACACCCGGTATTTCGATGAGGAATTCACGGCACAGACGATCACCATCACTCCCCCGGAAAAATGTAAGCGTCCGTCGGATCCATCGGCACGGGTCGGCCCACTTATTTTGAATAGGGGTTTTCTGCCATGGACTCCACCGCAAACGGACAGGTCCAATCGTAGCACATTACCCTATGATACACAACAATTACTATTTGAAAGGATGATTAGTCTGTTGAATTGGTGTGTGTTGTGCTGTGGTACTGGTCTTTATTTAGTGATTATTCTAAGATAACACTGTTACTCAAGTGCCCCTAAGTAATGAAACTTAATTGCAGGTTATAACACCCTTAATTAAGTTTGTTATTGAGCCCAGGCTTACCTGTCCTTCTCCCATTTCTCTTTCTGCAGACGATGAAGACGGGATGGGCGAGGGTGACAGTGAACGGAGGCCTCATTTCCCACAATTCTCGTATTCGGCCAGCGGACGGGAGTGAAGGTCATTGCCAGTCAGCCAGTATCGCCCCCCCCGCCGCACGGCCGTTTCGAGGAAAACACGTAGCCATTTTAGGAAAAGTCTCCCCTCTTTTCTCCTTCTCTGTATTCGAGTGCAGACTGGGAGAAGTCGTCTTTTTAGGGACTATAAAAGGGGTTTTGCACAGTGGGATAGACTCAAGCTGGTCTCTCCACACAAAAAAAAGTATCTTACATTTTCAACGCTATATACTGCAGAAGGCAATGTTTTTGTTATGTATTTTTATCCGTCAGTATTAGGTTGTCGACCTGTTAAGTTTTTTGTTTGTTTTTTATTTTATTTTCAACTTTTTTGCACTTGGTTTGGAAGAGCCGTTCTAGGGAACAAAACCAAAAATGTTGCCTTACGTGTGCAGATGTTTCGTATCATACAGACAGGGTTTGGGTCGGGGGGCTCGTGGTTCATTCAAACTATTATTTTTCTCATATACAATGCCATGGTGGCGCATATTCTCCAATCCCATGGCAACGAGAATCACTGTCTACTAAAAACAACAAAAAAGACAGAACTGACGGAGTTTCTTTCATTCTAATTTCATTGTCACAGTGTTATTTCTTTTCATCCTTTTTGACCTTTTCATTTTCAGCCAGAGATTTCTACTTGGTTATTGTTTAACAGAAACACTAAACTGCCAGATACTGCACGGTTCACTCAGGCAACACAGAGCACAACCGCATTCAACTCAGCTACCAGTTTAGCTTTACACACCCATCAGGGAAAAGCTACTATGAATATACAAGCCTTTTTTGCATCTTTTTCCACAGTCATTTGATTAATAACTTATTTTCATAGCTATAGAAAAAATACTGGTATGGATGTTTACACAAGGAATGTGGCTTATACAGGTCCACCTTGTGCACACACACGCTCACACACACACACTAACATCAGAGCCAGCTCTGAGCTCTGCTGATATGGCTTGTGACAGACTATGAAATCTGTATCTGTAAAAAAAAAAAAAAAAAAAAATCTCCCCATCAATCACACACACACATACCCTTGGTTTTCTTCCCAAATCGACAAGGTGGGCGGAAGGCATCAATAATCACTAACCATGTTGGGCCACAGATCACGTGAAACTGAGCCATGAATATACTTGTGTATGATGATAGGGTGAGAATGGAGAGAGAAAAGGAAAGCAGTTCCCCCCCCACCTTTTGTGATGTAAATATGCAATGCCTTTTTTTGTTCTTAGTGGTGTCTTGGCCAGACATGAACTTATGTGTGTGACTGTACTTCAAGCTTGCTGATGAGAACCAAGACCAGAGGAAAAGAAAGACAGAACTACTTTTTGGGTTAAAACAACGTAAACTACAACGTTAAAGACTGACTGGACGCTCCCATTTTGTGGCTGTCATCGTCGCCTCGACCTGTCTGTCCAGAAGAAGTTTCCATGGAGATGAGACCCTTTTTCGCTGTTGGTCGAATGGATTGACACCCACTGTAATGTTTTATTTTTCCCTTTCAAATGGGACCATGGTCAATTCTGCAGTGATATATGGTTACATCAGGTTGTTACCATTCCCCCCCTTTTTTTTGTACCATAGTACTAGTTTTATTTATGTTTGTCATTCTAGGCAGTGTTTCCCAGTCTTGTTCAGAGTCAAAAAGGCACTAAGTCGCTGAAGGATGATATTGTTGGATGCATTACTAAAGTCTTTTTTATCCAATTGTTTTTTGATTGTTTGCCTGTTTGTTTTCTTACCAAAACATTAGTGCAAGAAACCAATAGTGGACTTGCTTTGCCGTGGTAGTATTTATTTTGAATTAAATTAAAGAATACATTTCAGGGTTTTTCATGGTGTAAATCTTTTTCTTTTCCCCCTTCTGATATTTCAGTGAGTGTGTTCCCTTTGGAAAGCAATTCCCTAAACAATGTTCAAGGGTCTCATCCAGGGTCATGTTCATTAGGAACCAAACAAAATAAAACAAACCGGGAGGAAGAAACTACTGGCATTTCCACTGACAGATTTACCGTAATGTTTTACCCCAAAGGCTCAGCCTTTTCTTTTTCCATCTACATGGGCCGGTACCAGTGTCTCACTGGGCCCCGGGTACTTTTTTAGCCTGCATTTACATAACAATGGCAAACTGAACTTTATCACCTCAAAAAGCACCAGTCTTGAACGATGCTAAGGTCTGTGAGTCTGCTTACCACAAGTCTTTAGTGTCACTCTCCTGATGGAGACAGAGAGCTTACATTAAAGGGATACTTCGGGATTTTGGCAATGAGGCCCTTTATCTACTTTCCCAGAATCACATGAACTCATTGATACCATTTTTTTCTCTGTCCAGTATGAAGGAAGCAAGAAGTAGTTTCACAAGCAAATACTAACTAGCGTTAGCGCAATGTCTGGAAAACTGGGTATCTGCTACCCATACACTTCCAGTCATTGCGCTAACGCTAGTTAGCAACTCCCTTCAAATGGCACAAAGAGACATAAAAATGGTATCCACGAGTTCCTGTGATTCCGGGGCAGTAGATGCTGAAGTTTCTCTTTAACATAAAACACCGGCGACACACTGGTGTGGACTTGTTCAATATGAAGCAAAAAGTTTTCCATTGTGTGCACAAAACATAACCCAGGCCTTTATTTGGATGGGATGTACAATGGGGAACATTATGCTGATGGGAGACATCACAATCAAATATTTTTCATACAAAAAAAAAGTATAGCATTGCTCTCCTTTTGCCTATGGGACAATCCATGGGTAAACAATTGATTTTAAGGCTGAACAAAAACCTCTGTAAATCAACTGAGGAAAATACACACAAAATACTGACCATATACTACCGCGATGCTCTATAAAAGGGCTGTTCAATGTCTGTCCTGGAGGGCCGAAACACTTCTGCTTTTCATCCTCTGCTAATAAGGGACTAATTCAGACTTGGGACACCAGGGTGCAATTCACTTGGATTGTAGTTCTTTCCATCAGCAGTGCCATTCACACCCAGTCCCTGCTATGGCTCTCAAAGACATGTATATCTAAGATCAGTTCAAGGCCTCAGCTCAGCGCACGTGCTGCACAGATTCAGTCATTTCAAAATCATCTGTATTGACCTCAAGAAAAACAAACAAATATATTGACACTATCCATATAATCTAGAGATCAGTGGAACTGAGCTAAACAGAGTTGGTGGGGGTCCAATAGGTGAAGGTATGGCCCATCAGAACTAGGGCTCCTTTTGGCATCCCCAACAGCATCAGTGAGACGAGGTTCACTCCGGGATGGAGGGTGGCCAGTCCACATCTACAGACTGAGGAACGCACAGAGAGAGAAAGACTAAACTCAGAAGAACCCTTTTGAGTCACCTGCATGTTCAATCATAGTTCGGCAATTTTCTATATTTGTATTCTTAGCTTGAAAGCACAGACTGCTTTCAAGGTAAGGAAACCAATATCGAAATAAGTAAAATCGCTTTATCCCTTTCAATGATTAATTAACTTTTCAACTGTGTCTCGATATTTTTAATACAATAATCCCTGTGCACTGTCTTATTTTAATATCCCACAAAAAGCTAGATACTTTTATTGTCAACTTTCTAAAATACCCACCTCAACGTCCAGCTCTAGGATATCAGTCTCAGTCTTCAGCAGATCACACAGATTGGGCTTGGTGCGACCAAAGTCTCCGTGGACAAACTCCTTGATGTAACTGGGAACAGCTAAGGTAAAGACATTGGGTGAGTTGTTCATGATAAAAAAAATTGAATGTGTTATTATGTGTGTAAGTATATAACTGTGAATGTCTCTCAACCTTAACACCTCCCTTTGTGTGTACGTGTGGGTTTGTGTATTGCACTGTTTTGCTTCGTTCTGTGTAAAGGATACGTCCCTGCCTGCGTGCGCAGCTTCAGGTGGAAGTGATGCGCGTCCAGGAAGCATGTACTCATGGTGTGAATGACGCGCTCTCTGACGGCCAGCGGCCTGCGATGCAACACTCTTAGTGGCGTCTTCTGAGCTAGCTTCAACTCCTATATGACCAAGCCAAAGAATATCAACACATACCGTAGGTAGGCAGAACTTTATTTTAAGGTACTGTTTACACTGAATGAGCAAACCAAAGTTTATAGAACACATACCATAAAATAAACTACAACCAAGATGTTTACCACTGTGATTTTATATGCAAATATAATGTCATTTAAAAATAGCATTCAACACTCACTTTGGTTTCCTCTAAGAACGTGATGTCGTCTTTGTTGATGGCTTTCTGGGTCCATATGAGGGCGGTGTACGACTTGGTCTTGTCCTCCTCACCCTCCTTCATGTGACCCATAGCATCTCTACACACACACACACACACACACACACACACACACACACACACACACACACACACACACACACACACACACACACACACACACACACAGTATGACCTGTCAGCATCATTCTTAGGTCTCTGGACAGAAGTGAGACCCATTTTTCTACTGCGTCGCTCACCTGCTTACGATCTGTAGATCTCGTACTCGGATTTTGTCAGAGGACTGGTTGATGGTCTGTGAGAAGAAAATATAGGGCTGTGGTCAAGTCCTGTGTGTGTTTGACTCTGCAGAGACGCTGTGTGTGTGTGACCCTGCAGAGACACTGTGTGTGTGACCCTGCAGAGACACTGTGTGTGTGACCCTGCAGAGACACTGTATGTGTGTGACCCTGCAGAGACACTGTATGTGTGTGACCCTGCAGAGACACTGTATGTGTGTGACCCTGCAGAGACACTGTATGTGTGTGACCCTGCAGAGACACTGTGTGTGTGTGACCCTGCAGAGACACTGTGTGTGTGTGACCCTGCAGAGACACTGTGTGTGTGTGACTCTGCAGAGACACTGTATGTGTGTGACCCTGCAGAGACACTGTGTGTGTGTGACCCTGCAGAGACACTGTGTGTGTGTGACCCTGCAGAGACACTGTGTGTGTGTGACCCTGCAGAGACACTGTGTGTGTGTGACCCTGCAGAGACACTGTGTGTGTGTGACCCTGCAGAGACACTGTGTGTGTGTGACCCTGCAGAGACACTGTGTGTGTGTGACCCTGCAGAGACACTGTGTGTGTGTGACCCTGCAGAGACACTGTGTGTGTGTGACCCTGCAGAGACACTGTGTGTGTGTGACCCTGCAGAGACACTGTGTGTGTGTGACCCTGCAGAGACACTGTGTGTGTGTGACCCTGCAGAGACACTGTGTGTGTGTGACCCTGCAGAGACACTGTGTGTGTGTGACCCTGCAGAGACACTGTGTGTGTGTGACCCTGCAGAGACACTGTGTGTGTGTGACCCTGCAGAGACACTGTGTGTGTGTGACCCTGCAGAGACACTGTGTGTGTGTGACCCTGCAGAGACACTGTGTGTGTGTGTGACCCTGCAGAGACGCTGTGTGTGTGTGACCCTGCAGAGACGCTGTGTGTGTGTGACCCTGCAGAGACACTGTATGTGTGTGACCCTGCAGAGACGCTGTGTGTGTGTGACCCTGCAGAAACGCTGTATGTGTGTGACCCTGCAGAGACGCTGTGTGTGTGTGTGACCCTGCAGAGACGCTGTGTGTGTGTGACCCTGCAGAGACGCTGTGTGTGTGTGACCCTGCAGAGACACTGTATGTGTGTGACCCTGCAGAGACGCTGTGTGTGTGTGACCCTGCAGAAACGCTGTATGTGTGTGACCCTGCAGAGACACTGTGTGTGTGTGACCCTGCAGAGACGCTGTGTGTGTGTGACCCTGCAGAGACACTGTATGTGTGTGACCCTGCAGAGACACTGTGTGTGTGTGACCCTGCAGAGACGCTGTATGTGTGACCCTGCAGAGACGCTGTATGTGTGTGACCCTGCAGAGACGCTGTATGTGTGTGAACCTGCAGAGACACTGTGTGTGTGTGACCCTGCAGAGACGCTGTGTGTGTGTGACCCTGCAGAGACGCTGTGTGTGTGTGACCCTGCAGAGACGCTGTGTGTGTGTGACCCTGCAGAGACGCTGTATGTGTGTGACCCTGCAGAGACGCTGTATGTGTGTGAACCTGCAGAGACGCTGTGTGTGTGTGACCCTGCAGAGACGCTGTATGTGTGTGACCCTGCAGAGACGCTGTATGTGTGTGACCCTGCAGAGACACTGTGTGTGTGTGACCCTGCAGAGACGCTGTATGTGTGTGACCCTGCAGAGACGCTGTATGTGTGTGACCCTGCAGAGACACTGTGTGTGTGTGACTCTGCAGAGACGCTGTATGTGTGTGACCCTGCAGAGACGCTGTGTGTGTGTGACTCTGCAGAGACGCTGTGTGTGTGTGACCCTGCAGAGACGCTGTATGTGTGTGACCCTGCAGAGACGCTGTGTGTGTGTGACTCTGCAGACACTGTGTGTGTACCTCCTGCAGCTGTCGGACCTCTGCCTTATTGAACCTGGCTCTGTGAGGATTTAGCAGCTCCAGTGCAAACGGACGACCTGCGAAGGGGGAGACACCTCCGTTACACCTCACATTGACGGAAACAAGGACTGAGGATGTGTAAACATACATGTATGTTGTGTGTCTGACCATTTCCAAGTGTCCGCACATCCACGTCCTCCCTTCCTGAGGAGGAGAAATTAAACCCTGCGAAGACCAGAAGGACAAGAGGAGAAAGACATTACTTGAAATACCAGATTCATTCACCAGTGTATTCTTTTGGATCTGTCTTTCTCATTGACTTAGATAGACATTGGATCATTGCATCTGTCCCATTATGGCATCAGTGAGAGCATGGGCAGCGCCATTTAGGCCATCTCTTTTGAACTAGTCAATTTTCTTCTTCTACTACTTCTATGAATTGGCAAAAGAACTGAAAGGGTGCATACTGCTACCTGTAGTGTGTTTGAACAGGTATGAAGCCATGGTTGCTGATTGACTGCCACCTGTAGCTATGGCACATTTGCTCACGAGTATAATTAATTGGCTAATCCCTCCTGATGACCTTGGTGGAATCATGTGATTCTTCATTAACCCATAGGAAGTCCCACCAGTTGACTACTTCAAAATGGTGAAAGTTCTCAATTGCGCTGCCCATGCTAAAACAGGCTTTTGGGCCCTCTATCTATCTCTATGGTCTGTCTATCCCGAGGAAATAATTTGTAGAGCCTACCAGATTCAGTAAGGAGAAAACGTTTAAAAACAGAGCGAAACAAGGAGGTTCTACCTGAACTCATCTAATAAGAACACAGATTTTTGTTTCCTGTTGCAAAACATTTTGCTACAGTGTGGCCTTATGAACACCACCCAGTATACGCTCACCCTCGGCCCGGAAAGAGGAGAGGAGGGGGGCAGCGATTAGCTCCTCCACCGAGGACTCCATCCTCCTCTCTCCGTCAATCACCCAGGGGGTCTGGGGCAGGGTGCGGGAGAACTTGTTGTACCTTCCTAAAAACACAGGGACAAACATAAAGGTGTCAATTCAAACCCTTAAAAACAACTCTTCAGTATTGGATTGTAAATAACCGTAAAATCCCAAGGCATGACGGGTGAATCCTAACTTTTCCTTACTTAGCCCTGCATTGATGTCAATGGGGGATTAAGTGAAAATTTGACTTACCTAAGTGGATGTTAGGATTCGCCCCCAACTGAATACATTACTGACGTGTAAAGTGAACGGACCCCACTCTTGATAATCTCAAAGCCCTCCTTTGGTTCAAATCATCCAAAAGGGATGTCATAAACAACCTTACCTGCCACAAATACAGAAACGTGAAGACACTGCACGTCTTGAGCGATGCATTTGCTTGCTGGCCTTGTAGGGGGACAGGGGAACTTTCTAGCGAGAGAAAATAAATATCATTGAGCAATACATGCAGTTAGATTGTGAGTTTTCTCAAAAGAGTGAAGACAGAGAAACAGTAAAAATGTATAATAATAAGCAAGAATAACGTGATTACTTACTTCAGAAACTTCTCATCGGAAACCTTCTCGAGGGCTTTGACCACGGCCATTCTAGTGAAGACATTCTGTTGTGGGACAATAAACTAGAGATCAGAGAAAAGACAGTAACACAGAGAGATATGGAATGACAAAGAATGAACAGTATGTCGCCATTGGTAACAAAAAAGCAATTGGACGAAAACATTCACAGGACTTATCAAAACCATTTATACCAACGACCCATTTTGCTCAAATGTCACGTGACATGGCTCCAATTGGCTTTTTCACTCACCTGTTTGTTCTTAGTTGGTCTGAAGCAGTCTGAACAGATGACAGCCCTGATTGCAAGAATAAACCAGAGAAGTAGAATGTAGTTTCATAAAAATCCTTACATATTACATTCAATATTACATGTATTTTGCTATCAATCAGTCAGTCAATCAGTCCTTCCACACGTCCGTCCATCCATCCCTCCCGCCATCCATCTAGCAGTCTAGTCAATCTATTCATCTTATCTATTCCCTGAGGAGTAGTGTGATTGGAGGACTTACAGGAAGTGGCAGTCTGAGTCTGTCTCTGGGTGTGTAAAACCCACGCCCACCTCAAACTGTTCAGTTTGTCGACTGATCTGTAGGATGAAGAGGAAAATAAAATGTAATAAAAATAGAACTAAAAAAAATCCAGAATAAAAATAAATTCCTTTCAGGAATTCATATAATTTTGTCACTTACATTTGATTTGATTTGCCTTTATTTTACCAGGGTAAGTTTACTGAGAGAACACTTATCACAGTGCAAGTCGGTTTGTTATACCGTAACTGTATGACAAATCTTTTTCAACAGTGGTGTCTGACCCATCAGCATGTGAAGCTACTGTATGGCTACTTCCGGGTCATGGGTCACTGACCTTGGTCACCACAGGTATGCCCCCCAGCTCTTTGGACACCAGTCCCTGCATGGTCCACTTGAAGGCCTCCTTCACCTGGATGACATCATCCATATCGAGGCACATAGACTTCTCCCTGTTTGGTAACAAATTCAACATAATTAATGAAAGTATTAAAAACCCCTAAGGTCGATGGTCCGCGCCCCTGCGGAAATGGAATTAACATAATACAAACATCCCCATAAAAATCTGTCAGTTTAATCTAGAGATACTGCTTTTTTGCATTGGATGCACCTTGATCCATCACTTCCGCTTCGGAGGTGAAAGAACTAGAGCAGTGTGTCAGACCATGAGACTTCGGTCTACTCACAAAATTGTCTGTAGTGTCTGAACGGTTTATTACTCTATGGAAAGATGAGACTCTCACGAACACAATGGTGTTCTCCGTTTTACTCTACAACCCCCACAAGCGTCTTGGGACTCGTCTGAAGTCGGTACAGCAGATCTTCCAACTTATGTCTGTAGCGTCCGAACAGTTTGGGCTACACACTAATTTTATTTATTATTTATTTGACCTTTATTTAACCAGTTAAGCCAGTTGAGAACAAGTTCTCATTTACCACTGCAACCTGGGGCCAAGATAAAGCAAAGCAGTGTGACAAAAATAACAACACAGAGTTACACATGGGATAAACAAAGGTACAGTCAATAACACAATAGAAAAATGTATGTACAGTGTGGGCAAATGTAGAAGAGTAGAGAGGCAAGGCAATAAATAGGCCATAGAGGTGAAATAATGACAATTTAGCATTATCACTGGAGTGATAGATGTGTAGATGATGATGTGCAAGTAAAGATACTGGGGTGCAAAAGAGCAAAAAATAAATAATATGGGGATGAGGTAGTTCGGTGTGCTATTTACAGATGGGCTGTGTACAGGTACAGTGATCGGTAAGCTGCTCTGACAGCTGATGCTTAAAGTTAGTAAGGGAGATATAAGTCTCCAGCTTCAGTGATTTTTGCAATTCGTTCCAGTCATTGGTAGCAGAGAACTGTAAAGAAAGGCGGCCAAAGTAGGTTTTTGGCTTTAGGGATGACCAGTGAAATATACCTGCTGGAGCACGTGCTACGGGTGGGTGTTGCTATGGTGACCAGTGAGCCGAGATAAGGCGGGGCTTTATCTAGCAAAGACTTATAGATGACCTGGAGCCAGTGGGTTTGGCGACGAATATGTAGCGCGGGCCAGCCAACGAGAGCATACAGGTCACAGTGGTGGGTAGTATATGGGGCTTTGGTGACAAATCGGATGGCACTGTGATAGACTACATCCAATTTGCTGAGTAGAGTGTTGGAGGCTATTTTGTAAATGATATCGCCGAAGTCAAGGATCGGTAGGATAGTCAGTTTTACGAGGGTATGTTTGGCAGGATGAGTGAAGGAGGCTTTGTTGCGAAATAGGAAGCCGATTCTAGATTTAATTTTGGATAGGAGACGCTTAATGTGAGTCTGGAAGGAGAGTTTACAGTCTAACCAGACACCTAGGTATTTGTAGTTGTCCACATATTCTAAGTCAGACCAGTCCAGAGTAGTGATGCTAGGCGGGTGGGCAGGTGCGGGCAGCAATCGGTTGAAGAGCATGCATTTAGTTTTACTTGCATTTAAGAGCAGTTGTTGGCCACGGAAGGAGTGTTGTATGGCATTGAATCTCGTTTGGAGGTTTGTTAACACAGTGTCCAAGGAAGGGCCAGATGTATACAAAATGGTGTCGCCTGCGTAGAGGTGAATCAGAGAATCACCAGCAGCAAGAGCGACATCATTGATGTATACAGAGAAACGAGTCGGCCCGAGAATTGAAAACTGTGGCACCCCCATAGAGACTGCCAGAGGTCCAGACAACAGGCCCTCCGAATTGACACACTGAACTTTATCTGAGAAGTAGTTGGTGAACCAGGCGAGGCAGTAATTTGAGAAACCAAGGCTATTGAGTCTGCCGATAGGAATGCGGTGATTGACAGAGTCGAAAGCCTTGGCCAGGTCGTTGAAAACGGCTGCACAGTACTGTCTTTTATCGATGGCGGTTATGATATCGTTTAGGACCTTGAGCGTGGCTGAGGTGCACCCATGACCAGCTCGGAAACCAGATTGCATAGTGGAGAAGGAATGGTGGGATTCGAAATGGTCGGTGATCTGTTTGTTAACTTGGCTTTCGAAGACTTTAGAAAGGCAGGGCAGGATGGATATAGGTCTGTAACAGTTTGGAGAGGGGGAAGAGGGACATAACCGCAGCAGCTTTCCAATCTTTAGGGATCTCAGATGATACGAAAGAGAGGTTGAACAGGCTAGTAATAGGGGTTGCAACAATTTCGGCGGATAATTTTACAAAGAGAGGGTCCAGATTGTCTAACCCAGCTGATTTGTAGGGATCCAGATTTTGCAGCTCTTTCAGAACATCAGCTATCTGGATTTGGGTGAAGGAGAAGCGGGGGGGTGGCTTAGGCAAGTTGCTGCGGGGGGTACTGAGCTGTTGGCCGGGGTAGGGGTAGCTAGGTGGAAAGCATGGCCAGCCGTAGAAAAATGCTTATTGAAATTCTCGATTATCGTAGGTGATTTATCGGTGGTGACAGTGTTTCCTAGCCTCAGTACAGTGGGCAGCTGGGAGGAGCTCTTATTCTCCGTGGACTTTACAGTGTCCCAAAACTTTTTGGAATTAGTGCTACAGGATACACATTTCTGTTTGAAAAATCTAGCCTTAGCTTTCCTAACTGAATATTGGTTCCTGACTTCCCTGAAAAGTTCCATATCGGCTTCCATATCGGCTTCCTAAACAATAACTAACCAAAACAGCAGAAGACAAGGCATATTGACATTAGAGAGAGGCATGTGTAGCCGAGTGATCATAGGGTCCAATGAGCAGCAATAGGTGAGTCAGCGAGCCGTTTGGTAGTCGCTACTACGCTAGGCGAGCTGGAGACACGGCGATTCAGAAAGCTAGCGGGCCGGGGCTAGCAGATGGGTCTTTGGTGACATCGCAATGGAAAAGCCTGTTGAAACCACATCGGACGATTACGTCGGCAGACCAGTCGTGATGGATCGGCGGGGCTCCGTGTCGGAAATAAAGGATCCAGGCCAAAATAATATGGGCGAGACTCTCAGGAACACATACATGTCGGTTGTTTTGCTCTAGGACGTCCAGAGGCCTCACAAGACATGTCTGATGGTCCCCCCCGTACAAGTTGAAAAAATGAATGGAAGTATATATGGAGACTGTTTAGTGCCAAAAAATAACAACAAATATTTCTTGATCTTTCTTATATCTCTCAGATATTGGACAGACACTTCAGAACAAACTTCCTTTAGATTTTTTTGGGGGGGACTATCTGTTGTTCCATGTAGTGAATCTGTTATTCAATGCGTTTGTATGGGCTAATAGCAGTAAGGCCAGATAGCATTTTTCATTTAAATTTTAAATATATTTTTGGGATACTTCCAGGGGTCTTACAATTCAAAATCAAATAGCTAAATGATCCTTGGTATGACCTTCTTAAAACAATTCCATATAACTTAGTAGAACCCCGCCCTCCCCTGACTTAGACTGTTATGGGTTAAGACATGACATGACGTTATAAAAGGTAACGTGAAAGATGTGTGGTCATAATATAGAACACTGTAATATTTCAATGTGATTATACTTTCAGATTAGAATGATTTCTTTAACGGAGAGAAATTAGGCTAGATAGATGGACGCCACTCTGGTGTAGCGAACTTACCTCACTTCCTTCTTTACATGCAGCCAACAAGAGTGCTGTAGGAGTGTGGCAGAGAGAGAGGAGGGTACATGTTCAGAAATGAGTAACCCCTTGTCTGTTTACAAGCATCCGTCATGCACACCCTAATGGGAGTGCCACATCTAGAAACAATGGCTCTTGCGATTGCACTTCAGTCTACTCTGGAGTAGATAGACGCAGTACCACTAACTATGAGGTAACTATGCTCTCTAATGGCCAACCCAGGGACATGATACTGCATTATTGACTGTATCAAAGTCTCGCACTGCCACACATCAACCTGTATAGAATGACTGGTGTCCAGGCTAGACTGACTGAGTGGCTATGACAGAATCAACTGAGGTTAAAATAATCATACGTTTCTATTGAATGGAAGTTGTTTTGAGACAAACCATTTGGATATACTGTAAGCTGATAGGTAGACAATTGCGTGACATCAGTTATCAGCCAAGGCCTACAATGTAACCACTGACCTCTCTGACAGACAGCTGGGCCGGTAGGGAGACGGACAGTACCATCGTGTCAAACTGGTAGTTTTTGGCCTTCACCACCTCCGATATCTGCACACACACACAAAAACAGTATCATGAATCCCCCCCCCCCAAATTCCAGTGTTGGTTCTGTCCTCAAGCTGTGGTATTTGAGGCATATTCTGGTAGACTGGAGCATTGATTGATGATGGGGTATTTGATCACTAGGCAGGTACTAAGGTCTTTCATTTCATTTTAATCTTCAAGGTTGTGTCCTAAAATGGTACCCTATTATCTATATGGTGCACTACTTTTGACCAGGGTGTCATTTGGGACACACCTAAAGACGTACATAGTCATAGGTATCATGTAAAACAACAGTGACTCCTAATGCAATAGGATTAATAGTGACCAAACACACCTTTATGGCATAGGCTTCATCACAGAACTGCTGTAGAACTCCCAGGCACACCACACACACGTCCGAGCCCGCTGGCTCGGCGTCGCCTTCCTCCATCATCGTGGGAACCACAGCAGAGTCGCCTTCTGATTGGACGTCCGTCTCTGCGGCATCCATCTTGATTTTTTTACTAGGGGGGTCTTCTGTGTGCTGCTCCAGCACGGCTGCATCTTGGGATCCGTTATTCTCTGGATCACTGACGAAAGCACAAAGTTCCCTTGCTGTATCCTGAGCATGACAAACAGAAAAACATTATTCAGCAACAAAAAAATATATTAAAATGTCTGCCAGCAATTCAGTTCACCGACAATATGACAGCAAGTTGGATCATGGGCACAATTCTTCTAAAGGAGCACACCTAGGTCACCTACAAAGTAGCGTCTGCCACAGGCTTTCACGCAAAGCGTGAAGCCGAGGCTACCTACAAAGAAGAACGTTGGAGCTACTTAATTGTCTTTGCACTTGTATCTCTGAAATGTCTGTATGTCTGTCCCTGCTTTAAGTGCAAAGACAATACAATGCAGCAAGAGCACTGGCCTCATAAGACTGGCGGTAGGCCGACTGCACACCCAAGCAGCAGAACCTCAGGACACAGCGGGCGCAGCATCCTGCTTCCAGCAGCTTCTTCACTATTGGTCTATCTTTCTCCTTCAAGGGCAACATAATACTGCTGTAAAATGGACAGAGATCATAGATTGATGAGATCAGTAAGAAAGTTGAATGTACAGTTATGTCTGGCAAACCCACTACAAGTTAGCTGACAGTAGAATCAGTGCTACTGTAAGTTATCTAAGAGTAATATCATATGCACATCACCATGCTCATAACATATCACACACTGTAGGGTGAGGTTACAATCATTGGTAGCTGAAGCTAAGCTTGCAAGCACACTTTGCACTACAAATATACACTGCTCAAAAAAATAAAGGGAACACTTAAACAACACAATGTAACTCCAAGTCAATCACACTTCTGTGAAATCAAACTGTCCACTTAGGAAGCAACAGTAATTGACAATAAATTTCACATGCTGTTGTGCAAATGGAATAGACAAAAGGTGGAAATTATAGGCAATTAGTAAGACACCCCCAAAAAGGGAATGGTTCTGCAGGTGGTGACCACACACCACTTCTCAGTTCCTATGCTTCCTGGCTGATGTTTTGGTCACTTTTGAATGCTGGCGGTGCTTTCACTCTAGTGGTAGCATGAGACGGAGTCTACAACCCACACAAGTGGCTCAGGTAGTGCAGCTCATCCAGGATGGCACATCAATGCGAGCTGTGGCAAAAAGGTTTGTTGTATCTGTCAGTGTAGTGTCCAGAGCATGGAGGCGCTACCAGGAGACAGGCCAGTACATCAGGAGACGTGGAGGAGGCCGTAGGGGGGCAACAACCCAGCAGCAGGACCGCTACCTCCGCCTTTGTGCAAGGAGGTGCACTGCCAGAGCCCTGCAAAATGACCTCCAGCAGGCCACAAATGTGCATGTGTCTGCTCAAACGGTCAGAAACAGACTCCATGAGGGTGGTATGAGGGCCTGACGTCCACAGGTGGGGGTTGTGCTTACAGCCCAACACCGTGCAGGACGTTTGGCATTTGCCAGAGAACACCAAGATTGGCAAATTCGCCACTGGCGCCCTGTGCTCTTCACAGATGAAAGCAGGTTCACACTGAGCACATGAGCACGTGACAGACGTGACAGAGTCTGGAGACGCCATGGAGAACGTTCTGCTGCCTGCAACATCCTCCAGCATGACCGGTTTGGTGGTGGGTCAGTCATGGTGTGGGGTGGCATTTCATTGTGGGGCCGCACAGCCCTCCATGTGCTCGCCAGAGGTAGCCTGACTGCCATTAGGTACCGAGATGAGATCCTCAGACCCCTTGTGAGACCATATGCTGACACATGCACATTTGTGGCCTGCTGGAGGTCATTTTGCAGGGCTCTGGCAGTGCACCTCCTTGCACAAAGGCGGAGGTAGCGGTCCTGCTGCTGGGTTGTTGCCCTCCTACGGCCTCCTCCACGTCTCCTGATGTACTGGCCTGTCTCCTGGTAGCGCCTCCATGCTCTGGACACTACACTGACAGACACAACAAACCTTTTTGCCACAGCTCGCATTGATGTGCCATCCTGGATGAACTGCACTACCTGAGCCACTTGTGTGGGTTGTAGACTCCGTCTCATGCTACCACTAGAGTGAAAGCACCGCCAGCATTCAAAAGTGACCAAAACATCAGCCAGGAAGCATAGGAACTGAGAAGTGGTCTGTGGTCACCACCTGCAGAACCATTCCTTTTTTGGGGGTGTCTTACTAATTGCCTATAATTTCCACCTTTTGTCTATTCCATTTGCACAACAGCATGTGAAATTTATTGTCAATCACTGTTGCTTCCTAAGTGGACAGTTTGATTTCACAGAAGTGTGATTGACTTGGAGTTACATTGTGTTGTTTAAGTGTTCCCTTTATTTTTTTGAGCAGTGTAGTTATGGGGGCTATAATCTCCGTTAACCCAGAAGTAAAATGTAATGTGTACTACTGTACAATACTGGACAAGGCTGCTTGCTCTGAGACACATTGCTAGCACTAGGTCACACTCGCAGCCCTGTGTGGATGTTGATGCATTTCATGTTATAATGTGCAGCTAGCCAATACAGCTAACTCGCTACTGTAGTTTCTAAAATAGCTATAGCTTTATCAGAGAATACAAATAAGCACAAGCTTGCGAAGCAAAAACAACAAGTCATAAACCTACCTTGAATGGCAAATGAACTACAGACTTTGTAAGACAATCAAATGTTTATGTAAAGCGAGAACAGAGTTCAGTCAAAGACAGTTTAGAAACTCTGTGGTTCAGTCATTTGGTTTCTCAGCATGCAGCTAACGTTACAGGAACAAGACCGCATCAGATGTAGACACAACAGGTCGAATTAGATAGATTCATCTGTTGATGAGGTTGGATTTCATAATTTTGATCAACACCACAGGTCCCTTAATTGTATACAATATCCCTACCAGTACCTTTACATAACTGTATATACATATTAATTCGTTAAACTGTACAACAAACTAGTTTGATGCGCACAGTGCTCTACTAGCCTAGTCTCATCCCACATATAAACCCGCATGGCAAATTGTCAGACAGCTAAAAACGTCATATCAAAGCGCCTTCGAAGTTGACAGGAGGGTCCTTTTTCTACTAGAGTCGTAATCGGTGGCTCTGGAAGGTTCTGGAAAGAGCGAGAGATAAATTCGAATCTGGACCCATCTGAAGTCAAGCAGCCCTTTCTGTGTTTTTGGTTACATCTGTCCCCATCAAAAGTATTTTAGTAACATATTCCGACGAAAATAAGTAAGGATGCTTGAAGCAATGGCTGGACCGAAGATGCCAAGTGGTGGGATGAGAAACAAAGGACGAGGGGCATATGTGGACCGTGACAAGCCAGCACAGATTCGGTTCAGTAACATCTCCGCAGGAAAGGGTAAACTACAAATACAGTATTCGTATTTCATTGTTGGACGAATAAATACCTACCCCTGACGCTTGTTTGCTTCAGACAGCTGCTGCGACACTCCCTTTTCGAATGAATGAATGGATGCTACTGCTGGCTCAATCTGGGCAGGGCAACCGTTAGCCACAAGTTGGTACCCAGTTAGCAAGCTAGAATCTGTTACAGAGTAAATCATGAAGGATGCATGAAGGTTCTAAAGAACATTGGCATTAGTGTACAATCTAGCAACCGTGACCAGATAATCATCTTTATTGTACCCTAGCTTTGTTAGGACCAACAATTGACTAAATGAACTGTCCTGATGTCATGAGCATCGATGTATGTACTCTACTCTTTAACCAATGGAGTATCTTGGAGTCTTCTTGTCCCCCTCAGTAGTCAAGCAGTAAATATTGTCCATAGAATGTGTGTCCTCTTTGTGGAAGTAACAGATTTGTTTTGTTTGACAGCTGTCGCTGAATGCATCAGAACCAGCCTTGGCCCTAAGGGGATGGACAAAATGGTAATTAAATGTGGTTATTTACATCAGTACTCTTGACTTCTCTTTACCATCTCTCAAGTTTTGGTCATTTTGTCTGTAACTGAAAAAGGAATTGATTATTTCAGATTCAGGATGGGAAGGGTGATGTGACCATCACCAATGATGGGGCCACCATCCTGAAACAGATGCAGGTGCTGCACCCTGCAGCCAAGATGGTAAGGTTCAAGATAAGGGAGCTGGGGATATGTTCCCAAGTTTCTGCACTGTCATCTACAATTGTTGTGGCCTTTTTTTGTTGAAATGGTAAATTTCTGCTCTGACATCTGGCAAGGCACTATCATTTTTTCGGTGATAATTCACATTTTCTTAAAGGCTATTTCTTAAAGGCATCTTTGGGGAACTTTCCTCTCTAGCGTCTATGTCCTTTTGAAAGATCAACAATATCAGGAGTCTGAAGCTATGTTTGTCTTTCAGATGGTGGAGCTGTCCAAAGCCCAGGATATTGAGGCTGGCGACGGCACAACTTCTGTGGTCGTGATTGCTGGTGCCCTGCTTGACGCATGTGCCAAGTTGCTTCAGAAGGGTAAATGATGAGGAACCAATGGAATAGTTATCAAAAGGGCAAACCCCACCTGCCTGGCAAACTTAGTAAAAAAAAAAGTGCTTATGCCAGACTGCGGCAAATGCCTGAACAGCAGCCTTGAAGCTCTCCCAGGCTTGGTGACAACTGGTTTACACTATAAACTCCTAGACCAGAATCAGTTCTAATCTAACGGAGTCCCTGCATCCGAAAGTTAATACAAACTGCCTGTCCTCTCCTTCTCCACCAGGAATCCACCCCACCACAATCTCTGAGTCGTTCCAGAAGGCGGTGGATAAGGGCGTGGAGGTGCTGACGGGCATGAGCCAGCCGGTGCTCCTGAGCGACCGCGAGACACTGCTGAACAGCGCCACCACCTCCCTGTGCTCCAAGGTGGTGTCGCAGTACTCCAGCCTGCTTGCGCCCATGAGTGTGGACGCCGTGATGCGCGTCATCGACCCGGCCACCGCCACCGGCGTGGACCTGCACGATATCCACATTGTCAAGAAGTTGGGGTGAGGAGGGAGGGGAAGGGTGGTGGCTCCAGATTATGCACTCACTACTATAAATAGTTCTGGATAAGAGCGTCTGCTAAATGACTAAAATGTAAATGTTTAGTTAGGATTACCAACAGGGTTGTTTACAGGATTGACTTCTGGGTCATGTTCATTAGGGCAACAGGAAATGTTCAAATGTTTAGCAATGGAAAATTTGTTTTTCTTATTGGAAAAGTCCAGGTAGTCCCTCCCCTTTTGCAGTTCCTTTTCTGCCGTTTAGTACCTAATGAAAACATGATCCAGCAGTATACCATGGGTTACTAATGTATTATCAGTGTCATACCGTTACCATCCCTTCCCTGAAGCTTCTGACAGCTTCCAACAGTTACATTTCAGTTGGACTAGGCACATTTTCACTCCCCAGTTCTCTCTCTGTGAGGACGTGGACATGTCTGATGTGCCAGATCAATCTCAGGCGGTCAATTAGCAGAATGGCTCAACTTTGCTTTCCCTGCCAGTCACCTTCTGACAAATGTACATCAAAAACATAGTTGTGTAATCAGCAACACAACCACACTGATGTCCTACTTGAGTGTTTATCAATGGCTTGTGCATGAATAGACACACAATCCACTGATCTCAATCGACAAAGCAAATTATTTCCTCGTGCTTTTTTATTAACTACTTTGCCTTTGTTTGGAATCAGTGAAGTAGACACTACTGCCCTTAGACAGATGTTCTACCCATAATAATGTCCTGGGTGTTTCTCTGCAGTGGGACAATTGATGACTGTGAGCTGGTGGATGGCTTAGTGTTGACCCAGAAGGTGGTCAACTCCGGCATGTCCCGTGTGGAGAAGGCCAAGATCGCCCTCATCCAGTTCTGCTTGTCCCCGCCCAAAACCGACGTAAGTCATCACAATCACTGACTGTCTCGTTGAAATTGGCTAACATGTTTGTCAGTCAATGTCCTCGATGTTATGGACTATGCCTATTTTTATCGGTTACCTTTTTATTACCCCTCAATCTTCTAATTTTCTTACAATTGTTTTGTTCCATCTCAATGTTCTTTTTGTTGGTCCCTCTCGCGTGTCGTATCCAGATGGACAACCAGATAGTAGTGTCAGACTACGCCCAGATGGACCGCGTGCTGCGCGAGGAGCGCGCCTACATCCTCAACCTCGTCAAACAGATCAAGAAGGCGGGCTGCAACGTCCTGCTCATCCAGAAGTCCATCCTCAGGTAACACCTGATGCATTACTCTCACATCACTGTGAAGGCATTATTTCATGTCACTGTAATGTAATTAATTCACTTTGTCCAACCACTCACAGTATCTAGAAATGTATTCAATAGAAGGGCAAGCATTAGCATACTTGCTAGGTGTTCCACTCCATATTAGACTCTTCCCATAGGTGGACTTCTGTCTGCGTCTCTGATGCGATCTCGATCACTGGATGACGTGCGGATGTAGACATGGTTAAAAAGTAGACCCTACTTCTTTCAGAGATGCTCTGAGCGATCTGGCCCTCCACTTCCTGAACAAGATGAAGATCATGGTGATCAAGGAGATCGAGAGGGAGGACATTGAGTTCATCTGCAAGGTAAAACAAAATAATGTTCGATTGGCCTTTACTTTGTAGGTCATGTTCTGTAACAGCCAAATGCTGGCTGACTGATGCTGAGCTAACCTTGCCCCCCCCCCACCTTGCACACCTACAGACTATCGGCACCAAGCCCATCGCCCACATTGATCAGTTCCTTCCTGAGATGATGGGCACCGCTGAGCTGGCAGAGGAGGTCAGCCTGGATGGCTCTGGCAAGCTAGTCAAGGTATGCTAATTCACTTAAACTAATCGCAATTTGGCTCAAGTAATCTCCAAGGCTTGGATACGGGACTGCTTTCAGGCTGCCATCACAACTATGCATGTGGAAGAAGGACTCGTGTCAAAATACCCACGTTTTATCCTAATGATAATACCCTTGGAACTTGTTAAATGGTCATCAAACAGGCTACATGCAATCCCTAAAATGGTCACTATGTGTATTCCAACCTTGAATGAAATGTCAATTATTTTCTTTAAATGTTCAATGTAAAAACGATTGAATGTTTCAGAAAAGCTTATTCTAACATGCTGACCACACCCCTCGCGTCACATGTAAATGTATTTCTCAACGCTCACGCACATGCTATTCAGTCATTGCACTCACAATGCTCGCGCTAAAATATAACTATTTTCTATTTGAGACCCTGCACGTCCCACCTGTCCTATCCTCATTGGTTTTTAGGAGAATATACCCACGTGGGTGACAAAGATGAACTGAGGTCCACACTCCAGTCCAGTTAGTAGTGGTAATGCAGCTTTAAGTTGGTTGCCAACTGCCACAAAGTCCAAATATGAAGCCTAAAGGAGGAGCGATTACTAGAAACCAACTCTGACCCTTGTCGGAATAGAGGACCTTGTGCATTTCAGATAAAATAATAACCCAATGTGTATCCCAGGACAAATTAGCTAGCATTAGCAATCTAGCTAGCTAAATTGGCATAAATGTTTAATGCTTTTTGACCTGTCCCCAAATGAATATACTTGGTTCAGAGTTTCAACCTGCGTGTCCTGGTCTGGTCAGCATGTTGCATAATAACTTTGGCTTGCGTCTGGTTTCAATTTCCAATTGAAAGCGAATTCATGCTGTTTCTCTCTGGCCTGTTCCACTCCATAGATCACAGGCTGCAGCAACCCCGGTAAGACAGTGAGCATCGTGGTGCGCGGCTCCAACAAGCTGGTGATCGAGGAGGCGGAGCGCTCCATCCACGACGCTCTGTGTGTCATCCGCTGCCTGGTGAAGAAGAGGTGCGTTACTGTAGCCGCTCTGGTCTGCTGTCTAAACAACACTTGCCTCTGTAGATGCATGCAGTGACGTATGTGGAATTATTACATAGAAAATGAAGCACCAGTCCCTCTAAGCTTTGCCCACTCGTGGCTGTCCGTGTCACAAGTGGCCATTTCCGGGGGACAGAGAGAACCCTCTCTTCAACCTGGGTCAGTGGCTTCACCCCTGGCTCTGGACCTGTTGAGAGGAACATACTCCTCTGAAAGAGTGCAACTACGCCTAAAATGGCTGTGAAGGATGTGCACCCTTTTTAAAGAGCGTAACAGATCTTGTGCTCGATCCCAATAGATCTTGAAACCAACCATAGATATTTCTGTTTTGTAGGATCTAAAACATCCTCTTTTTATTACAGAAGAGGGGGGGGGGAGAAGTGGGCCCAAAAGTATCTACCAGCTTAGTTATTTTCTAATAACCATTTTCTTTGCATTCATTAAATTCCTTGTTTGGTTAACTTATGTATATTGGTGGGGTTCATCTCCATCCCCGTATCCTTCACTCAATCTGATCTGAAAATGTAGTATATGTTAGCGCTATAGCCTCGAGCTTGGACGATAAACCAAAAACGATCGACTCCGACTATACCAACCACTTATCGTGGGCATTTTGCAGTTCCTTACCGTAGGTAGCCGATACTGAAGATGTGAGTTTTGGCATAAAGTAAGTTTGCTAATATGGTTGGCTGTTAATAGGTCTATTGACATCTGCAACATTTAAACTATTGGTTTTAAAGGGGTAATGCAAACAGTGGTTCACAATGTTGTAAATTTATAGTTAACATATATTAATAAAGTTAATTTATTGCAGTATGGATTTTTGTCCATATCGCCCCAATCTACTACAGCCTATTTGCTTTCACCAGTTTATCAGAATGGGGGGGGCACTTTTGTTTAATCTCTATACCTTGACTTTCTCGCCATCTCTCCCTCCCAGGGCTCTGATCGCCGGTGGCGGTGCCCCTGAGATCGAGCTGGCCCTGCGTCTGGCTGAGTACTCCCGCACGCTGCCAGGCATGGAGGCGTACTGCGTGAGGGCCTACGCAGACGCTCTGGAAGTGGTGCCGTCCACACTGGCCGAGAACGCTGGCCTCAACCCCATCTCCACTGTCACAGAGCTCCGCAATAGGCACGCCCAAGGCGAGAAGACTGCCGGGATCAATGTCCGCAAGGTATGGCCCTGCCACGCTCTCCTGGATTCTCTTATGTTTTATGCTTATTTTCACCCTGCCATAGTTTGTTCAACATTGCATCCTGAGAACCTTAAGATTTAGAACAAATGTGACTGTCTCCTGAGGCTAGTCACGCCTTGACAACACCTCATTGTCCTGGTGTGCTCGCAGTAAACTGATTTGCCTATTCATTGACTGTGGTCTCTTGTGGCCCAGCCATTCACCAGCTCGATACAGAACCTTCATTTTTGAGTGTCGTTCAGATTTACATTACTGCAGTTGCATACCAGATATGTGATTGTTTATCATGTAGAATAGGGAATTGACTCGTCTCCTCTAATTACATCTCTGCATCGTTCGAGATGTTTCACATCTGTTTAAACACCCCTGGGGTAACGATCTCCTCATTCCTCTCTCAGGGCGGTATCTCCAACATTCTGGAGGAGCTGGTGGTGCAACCTCTGCTGGTGTCTGTCAGCGCTCTGACCCTCGCCACCGAGACGGTCCGCAGCATCCTTAAAATTGATGACGTGGTAAGAGGCCAGACAGCCCTCCACTAGTGTCACCAGAGGGTGATCTCATTCAACCTGCATTAAATCTTGTATGCCTTTTTTTAGTATGGAACAGAACAGCAGACCCCCCCCCACTTTCACTTAAATTGTCCTTTTATAAGGTAATAATATTTTCCCCTTGTCTTGCAGGTGAACACCCGATAAGAAGTTACGAGAAGATTTGTCAATGTAGCAGTGTGTTACCAGTGTGTTACTGCACATGCTTGTGTCACAAGGAATCATAGGACTGGCTGTTTGCAAAGACCTGTATGTCCAGAAGTCCTCTGTAGTTGATGCATTCTGTAATTTAATTAAACAGTTTTTTTTTGACACGCCATGTCTTGTCTTTGTGTTTTTATGTGTACTTCTTCCTTGTGCTCCCTCGGTGACTGACCCCACTGATGAGCAGTTCATCTTTAAATCTCAGGCTAGTGTCACCAACGGCATGGTGTTAACGACAGGTGGCATTGGCAGTCAACTGTCAACCCTGGTTTTGGTAGTTATCACCATTTTAATACATAAATCAATCTGTGGGTCATGATGTATTTTATGCCTATAAAAACTTTACACTGAAAGTTATCAATTTAGAAATGGAATAAAGTGTTGAATATATTTTATTTAAATGCTATGTTTTTGGCATGAATAATCTGGGCTAGAAATGACGGAGCATTTTAAAGCCGCTGCTAAAACTTTGAATTTGAAAGGTGTCATATTTCAAGGTCTAAATGTTGTCATTGCAACTTTCCCCATGTACTTTGCATGTACAATGAACAAATATAAATTGTATTTAAGATTTCACTGAGTTACAGTTCATTTAAGGAAATTGGTCACTAAAAATGTATTAGGCCCTAATCTGTGGATTTTACACGACTGGGCATACAGATATGCAGCTGTTGGGCACAACTCAAATAAAAAGTAGGTCAGGAAAACCAGTTAGTATCTGGTATTACCAATTCCCTCATGTAGTGCAATGCATGGAGTTGATCAGGCTCTGGAATGTGAAGTTGCTGGATATTGGCGGGAACTGGAAAACGCTGTTGATCCAGAGCATCCCAAACATGCTCTATGGGTGACATGTCTGCGTATGCAGGCCATGGAAGACTTGAAAGACTTTCCGTGGTGGATGAATGGTACGACAATATGCCTCAGGATCTCCTCACGGAATCTGAGCATTCAAATTGCCGTCAATAAAATGCAATTATGTTTGTAGTTTATGCCTGCCCATAGTCCAGAGCTTAATTTGAGCCGGATCCTGGCATCTCTCAGATTTTACCTTGTTTGTTCTGGCACCTATTTGCCCGGCTCCGGCATTATTTATATAATTTGTTCAGTTTGCACTGTAAAAATTAAAGCGATCAGAGTTAAAGCAAGTTGCCTCCTGGTTATTTATCCCGCCTCTGAGAAAACCCATAATGTATAAGCGCCGTGATCCTTCTGTGCAATCCTTCTAATCCTTCCACACTGATTTCAGACCTGCTCTCTTATTTGTACATAGGTTATGGGGGCGGGCCGGCCGGCGAGGTAACTGATCTTGAAACAGGTCTTGGCGGTGGTGGTCAGCTAGTGAAGAGGTACCTGCGTAATCACGTCACGTAGCCAAGGATAGTCGTCTCCCTACTGAATTTGAAACTAATGGGAACACAAAATCGAAAATGAATAAGAAAAGGCAATCAACTTTGATAACGTTTTTGAAGTAGAAAAATCTTAAAATATGGTGAATGGAACCCAAAATGAGCCAAAGAACTGTCAGTGCTGGACAGGGCCGGCCCTGGACGTTCTGCTGCCCTAGGCGAGACAAATCTGCCGCCCCCCTCCCCTCCTATCCCTGCTAAACTATGTACAGCAGGGGTCAGCAATAGGTTTGGCCTACACTACAATTTAAACATTTTAGCACATCTGGTTAGTAGCCTATATAATCAGTTAAATGTCAATAACATAGCCTAATATGTTCAATATGATTACATTGATAAAATCAATGTCTATTAAATGTGTTTATTTTTATTTTTGTGTGTGTTGATTGGAGAATTAAAATAAAATGTTGAAAAATTCTCTAAAGGAGGATAATGAAAATAGAAATGCCAGGGAAGAATGGACAGAGAAATAGGCATTCTTGCCATATTTCGCCAACGTCAAACCAAAGTGTCTGTATGCAATTGTCACGTTCTGACCTTAGTTTCTTTTTTATGTCTTTGTGTTAGGTTGGTTGGGGTGGGTAGTCTATGTTCTTTTTTCTAGGTTGTTTGTTTTCTATGTGTTTGGCCTGGTGTGGTTCCCAATCAGAGGCAGCTGTTTATCGTTGTCTCTGATTGGGAGCCATATTTAGGTAACCTGGTTTCCATTGTGTGTTGTGGGTGGTTATTTTCGGTTTCAGTGTTTGCAACATATGGGACTGTTTCGTTTGTTTGTACTTTTGTTAATTTGTTCAGGTGATTTATTAATATCTCATTATGGACACTTACCACGCTGCACATTGGTCCGATCCTTGTTACTCCTCCTCAGATGAAGAGGAAATCCGTTACCACAATGCTGTTTGCAAATAATTTAATCTTGGACATCCTTATGAATTTAAACATGGCACTTTCAAAAGTTACATCTCCACCCAGACACTCTACTGATGCAGAAATATTTAAGTTTAAACTGTTGGCTACTCATCCATTGCAAAACACAAAACAGAAGTGCTTCCCTGAAAGCTGCCTGGGTTTAAACAAACATCTCCTTTCAGTAAGTGAAAAGCTCAATTAATAGGGACAGAGCAGCAACGTCACGTCTTTCGCAGGCATTTTAAAGCTTGTTTCTACCACAAGGCATCACAGAGTAAAGCATTGTTATAGAACGCTTTATATAATATGGATACTTATGTATTTATTTCTAAATATAAAGCTAACAATAGGTATCCTTTTTGCCTTAACAAAGGGTTTGGGATACTCTCACTCAATTTGAGTCCAAAAACACCAAGCCCTTCCCAGAACGGAGGTATTTACCGAGTGCATGGGACAGTATCGGAGGATTTGGCTATACCGACAACTATGGATAGTCCAATTGTGTTTGTCAAACAAGTAGGCCTACCACGTTTTTGAATAGGATGAAATAGGGTCCAATAATATGCCATTCTATGATTAGGCCAATAAAAATTGTTGGTGTGCATGTACAAATATGAGGTCCCTTACTGGGCAGAAAATAATGTTGCTTTCATTTTACTTTAATGTTGCAATCATTATGCTGCCTTTAGTAGGAAACAGTTTCTTACTAATAATATGACACCTGTTATCACACATGGCACAACCCCACAATTGTTACAATAAAAATAACACTTTTTAAAACATATTTAACATATCCTTTAAAATTCCTGTAGAACAGTAAAAATATTGAGATCATTTGAGCTTTGGAAACAAGTGCTTTCATGAATGTATGACGGGCCTCGTTTCGCTGGAGCAGTGTAAAATAAGCTTTCTGTCAATGACCCAGCTTTAACGAATTTTGTTAATTTACATAATTTCTTCATTTCGTGGCCCACCTATAGTGGCCTCTTTCCTCTGCTGTGGTGCTGTATTGCAGTCAGCGATGGTTTATATTTGTAGCTGTCCATGGTCCTGAAATAAAATCAAAGATACCCAGCATTTCCACAAACTTCAGAAAGTTCCCATTATTTGGCTGGTTCAGCCTGTCGGTGGTCCCACGTAGCGCAATATTCTGGGTGGCCGTTACACGTATCAGGGCTTTGAGCTTCTTCTCATCTCCTTATCCCGATGTGGCCCAGTCTGCCATTACATATCCCGTAAAGTTCCATTTATATCTTTTGTTTTTTGTTCATATTTTGTCTGGGAGTCCGGGTCTCAGATATTAGGGTCTCCCCCGGCATTGTTAGGAGATGTGACCACCTGTTCTTGTCCACCCAGAGAGCTGTCATCATCGGTGGAAGGCTAGGACTCCTCCAGTTCGCCCTCTTCGCTGCTAGAACCAGCCAACAGGGGCTAGTCCGTCTCTGCAAATGAACGGCCTGTCCTTGGAGGCTTGTTGTTCTCCACACTGGCTGATGGACATTGCTGCAAGCTGATAAAGTTCATCAGCGAATCTCTTTGGCTTAGAGATTGTCCCTCTTTTCTCATTCGTTTTTTAAATATATATATTCGCTCTGGCAGTGCTCCTCCTTGCACAAAGGCGGAAGTAGCGGTCCTGCTGCTGGGTTGTTGCCCTCCTACGGCCTCCTCCCCGTCTCCTGATGTACTGGCCTGTCTCCTGATAGCGCCTCCATGCTCTGGACACTACGCTGACAAACACAGCAAACCTTCTTGCCTCAGCTCGCATTGATGTGTCATCCTGGATGAGCTGCACTACCTGAGCCACTTGTGTGGGTTGTAGACTCCGTCTCATGCTACCACTAGAGTGAAAGCACCGCCAGCATTCAAAAGTGACCAAAACATCAGCCAGGAAGCATAGGAACTGAGAAGTGGTCTGTGGTCACCACCTGCAGAACCACTCCTTCATTGGGGGTGTCTTGCTAATTGCCTATAATTTCCACCTTTTGTCTATTCCATTTGCACAACAGCATGTGAAATGTATTGTCAATCAGTGTTGCTTCCTAAGTGGACAGTTTGATTTCACAGAAGTGTGATTGACTTGGAGTTACATTGTGTTGTTTAAGTGTTCCCTTTATTTTTTTGAGCAGTGTGTGTATATATATATATATATATATTTTATACAAACATTTTCATCCTGATGGACAATTTTATATTTTATTCTATTCTAGGTTTCGGCACCCAGGGGAAACAATCCCACCACTGGAAAAGAGGTGGTGGGAAATGTTCAGGAGGAGGCACAAGAACCTGAGCATGAGGAGGCCGGACACCATAGACAGGGGGAGAGCGGAGTGTGCCACACGTCCGATGATGGACACCTTCTTTACTTCTTATGAGACGCACTTGGAGGAGATTGAGTTGAGGGAGAAACCCAGACAATTGTATAACTGTGATGAGTCTGGGTTTTGTAGCGACCAGAGCAAGCACAAAGCGCTGGCTCCCCAGGGTGCAAAACACGTGTACCAGCAGGCTCCGGGGACCAAGGAGCATATCACAGTGCTGGCCTGCTTCAACGCAGCTGGAGAGGATGTCCCCCTGTTTATCATCTACCCCAAGTGTTTCCCGGGGGCCACTGCACACTGGGTGGCCCCCCCTAAGCCTTGTATGGACGGTCAAACAGTGGCTACCACCTATTCAGGAAGTGGTTTCAGCACTACATTCAGTATGCAGTGAAGGAGCGCCCTCTCTTTCTCTTCAATGGACAAGAGCCACATGGACCTGGTGCTCGTGGCTGCACTAAGGGAAGGTGTTACACTACTTTGTCTTCCACCACACTGCACCCATGTCCTGCAGCTGCTGAACGTGGCATACTTTGGCCCTTTTAAAGGCTGAGTTCTCCAAGGTAGCTGGAGACCTCAGCCATTTTGGCCACTTCTACATTGTAAACAAATCAGAATTTGCCAGAGTATTTCGCTACCCGTACCAGCACTTCACGGACATGTGCTACGTGGTGGAAGGGTTTACGAAGTATGGCCTCTTCCCTTTTTACCCTTCAGCCATTGAAGGGTCCCGTTTAATGCCATCTCGGTCCCTACGGGGTCCCACTACCTCCTCTCCTGGAACCAGCAGCACTGTGCCGTCCATCAGCACCTCCTCCCCAGCGACCACAGGAGGACCCTCAGTCCCTGTCCCAGTCCCTGTTCCAGTGCCAGTCCCTGTTCCAGTCCCTGCTCTAGTCCCAGTCCCTGCTCCAGTCCCAGCCCTAGAAGAGCAGCCCCTAATAGAGGGGGGGGGGGGGGGCTGATAGCGAAGGACCTGGGGCACCTCCTTACTGTCCTGAAGTATCAACTAGACTGATACAGAAGACTCCCTGTGGTCGCCACATGCCTCACCGGGGAGGAATACACGCGCCAGTGGCAGGAGATGGGTTAGAAGGAGAGGGCGGAGGCAGAGGAGAAAGAGCGTCGGGCAGAACACAGAGGGCACAGGAGAGGGCTGCCATGGATGAGACCATTGACTCCATCACCTCTGCTGGACCTCCCGCTGGAACCATTCCTGACAGCTGCATCGCCAGTGCCTCCGTGTCCAACACCTGTAGGAGCCGCCGGAGCCCCCAACTGTAGATAATAGGCCAGAAAAAAGGCAACGTGCCTACTCTCCCGGCCACACCAATACAAAACACCAGCCTCCAAACCATCGTCGGCAGTTTCGTCCACGACCACCATGATGCACCCTACATCTGTCACCACCAACGCGGCCTCCTCTGGACCAACTGCCTCCTCCGTCTCCCCTGGTCACACCACCATAGCAGCTTCGTATGGTGTCCCTGCCCCCTGCAATTTGAATACAGCCACCTCCACAGGTGAACACATGTTAAATGACAAAAAAATGACATGTGTTTTATAAAACTGCAATGTTTAAACTTTTTTTCCCTTTCTTTACATATCTACAGTCCATAGCACCAGCCCTCAATGCATGTCCACCTCCTCCAAAACTTCGGCAGCTTCCTCCAGAGGTATTGTTGTAAAACATTTGACAAGGGTTTTCATGAAACATGCTCTGTCTAACACTACTTGTTCTCTTAATTGCAGCACAGAAAATTAAGAGAAAAGCTCCACCAGCCACCTCTGTCACGCTACCCATGGCAGCACTCTCCGGTACATCATAATCTTTGTTTTTCTCTCTGTTGTATCAATTACATTTGTTGCTGTAGTACTTCTACATTTTGCAAAACCATGTTTATCAATTTAATGTGTTTTTTAATGAATTTTTTCCAAATAAAAGAAGACACCACCTGCTGTGCTCACTGCGGGGAGCGTGATCCACCTGCATGCTCCCGCAGGAGTGTAGGTCCGAGGTGCCATGCGTGTGCTGTGACTTCTGCCACCAATGGTTCTAGTGCAGGTGTGTGCAGTGGGATCTAGAGGTGGCGTTGGCGCTGGATTTTTTTATTGTGGTTCTTGTGGCAATATAGGAATGGAGGTCGAGATTTAATTGTTTGTTTTCATATTAAATTATTTATTTGTAAAAAAAAAAATAATACATGTCTAAAATATAATATATTTATTCAACCCATCCTGTGTATTTCTTCCTTTGCTTTCCAAGTGCATCTCTGCAACACAAACTCCAACTGTGTTTTAATTGTTTGTCAATGCACATGACTGAAACTAAAGGTGTATTCATTTAAACTCATTTATATTTTAGTATTAAACTGTTATCTACTTTCTCAAAACATAAGATTAATCTGTAAAAAAAATTGAGACATTATTTGGTTACAACACTGAATATGTTGGTGAAGAACCATTTTTAAAGAGTCCACGGGAAGGCGCACCGGGCTACGCAATGAAAAGTTGACATGCAAGTCTTTTTTTTAAAAGGAGGCTAGCCAACTTGTCAACTATCTAGTAAACGCTTCGGAAAATAGTAAGGTGCCCTATAACTGGGGACCGTATGCCGATAATACGGGACCTATTGTTTTTGCTAAGCCGTTTATCAAAAAGCTGATTACTATTTCCACTGAAATGTCAAACATGCTCATTTATGACCCGTTAGCTAACATTTTTACGACCCCAATAATCACGAAACATTGATGGCATGATCACAAGAGAACACTGTTGAAGGTAATTTACAGGGAATTGTATAGCTCTACGTACTGTCAGGAATCACAGATGTTGTTTTTTAGCCCTGAATAATTTTCACTTTATCAGTGATACAGAATCTAAACAGTGTGATGAACCTATCATAGTTTAATTAAGAGATTATCGAGTGTATCAAACATCTAAAGAACAATAAATCCCCAGGTATTGATGAAATTACGGCAGAATTGGACAAGTTATTTTCTGAACAAGTAGCTTTTTAGAGTATTAAAAACAATGTTCTCACTCCTACAATGACTCAGGGGTTATTAAAAAAGTACTGCTGGTCGATAACTGGCGTCCAATTTGTCTTCTTAATAATTTATTTATTTCACCTTTATTTAACCAAGTAGGCAAGTTGAGAACAAGTTCTCATTTACAATTGCGACCTGGCCAAGATAAAGCAAAGCAGTTCGACACATACAACAACAGTTACACATGGATTAAAACAAACATACAGTCAATATTACAGTAGAAAAATAAGTCTATATACAATGTGAGCAAATGAGGTGAGAAGGGAGGTAAAGGCAAAAAAATGCCATGGTGGCAAAGTAAATACTATTGTAACGTCAGGTGAATGATGGGTGCAGAGTCAGGCGCAGAGAGAGCAAAAGTATTCCAGGGAAAAACGCTTTAATTCCACAGCATGAAAACAGGAACAGGTACAAACGGGTGGTGCCAAAACACAGGCGTAAAACAACCCACAGTCCACTGTTTAAAATAGAGCTGAATAGCGAAAATCCCACAATCAAAATAACACTCACGACGTACAACATGAATACACAAAATAAGCCCGCACAAACACTAGCGGGCGAAACTAACCTAAATAGAACCTCTCCCAAAACCCTAACAAGAAACAGGTGAAACCAATTAGACAGACATAAACGAAAAAGAAAAAAGGATCGGTGGCAGCTAGTAGACCGGCGACGACGACCGCCGAGCGCCACCCGAACGGGAAGGGGAGTCACCTTCGGTGATATTCGTGACAGTACCCCCCTCCTGACGCGCGGCCCCCGCAGCGCGCCGACGCCGGCCTCGGGGACGACCCCGGGGACGAGGCGCAGGGCGATCCGGATGGAGGCGATGGAATTCTCTTAGTAAATTTGGATCCAATATATCCCCCACCGGGACCCAGCACCTCTCCTCCGGCCCGTACCCCTCCCAGTCCACGAGGTACTGCAGGCCCCTCACCCGGCGTCTTGAATCCAGTATGGACTTTATCGCGTACGCCGGGGACCCCTCTATATCCAGAGGGGGCGGAGGGACCTCCGGAACCTCACCTTCCTGCATGGGACCAGCTACCACCGGCCTGAGGAGAGACACATGAAACGAGGGGTTAATACGATAATACGAAGGAAGTAACAATCGATAACACACCTCGTTTATTCTCCTCAGGACTTTAAATGGCCCTACACACTGCGGACCCAGCTTCCGGCAGGGCAGGCGGAGGGGCAGGTTTCGGGTCGAGAGCCAGACCCTGTCCCCCGGTGCAAACACGGGGGCCTCACTGCGGTGACGGTCAGCGCTCTTCTTCTGCCGTCCACTCGCCTGACGCAAAGACTCCTGGACGGCTCTCCAGGTCTCCTTAGAGCGCTGCACCCATTCATCCACCGCAGGAGCTTCGGTGTGGCTCTGATGCCATGGTGCCAGAACCGGCTGGTACCCCAACACACACTCAAATGGTGACATGTTGGTAGAGGAGTGGCTCAGTGAGTTCTGGGCCATCTCTGCCCAGGGGATGAATCTTGACCACTCCCCTGGCCGGTCCTGGCAATACGACCGCAGAAACCTACCCACCTCCTGGTTCACTCTCTCCACCTGCCCATTACTCTCCGGGTGATACCCCGAGGTCAGGCTGACCGAGACCCCCAAATGTTCCATAAACGCCTTCCATACTCTGGACGTGAACTGGGGACCCCGATCAGAAACGATATCCTCGGGCACCCCGTAGTGCCGGAAGACATGGGTAAATAGTGCCTCCACAGTCTGCAGGGCCGTAGGGAGACCGGGCAACGGGATAAGACGGCAGGACTTAGAAAACCGATCCACAACGACCAGGATAGTGGTGTTCCCCTGAGACAAGGGAAGATCAGTAAGAAAATCCACCGATAGATGGGACCACGGCCGTTGTGGAACGGGGAGGGGTTGTAATTTCCCTCGTGGCAAATGTCTAGGAGCCTTACTCTGAGCGCATACCGAACAGGAGGAGACATAGAATCGCACGTCTCTCACCAAAGTAGGCCACCAGTACTTCCCTCTAAGACTTCGCACCGTCCTTTAAATACCCGGGTGACCTGACGAGGGTAGACTATGAGCCCATCGAATCAATTGATCACGAACAGCGAGTGGCACATACCTACGACCCTCCGGGCACTGTGGAGGCGCAGGTTCCGCCCTTAGTGCCCGCTCGATGTCCGCGTCCACCTCCCATACTACCGGTGCTACCAGTTTAGCCGCCGGAATGATGGGAGTAGGATCGATGGACCTGTCATCCGTGTCGTATAGTCGGGACAGTGCGTCAGCCTTAGTATTGAGGGAACCTGGTCTATACAAAATCGTAAACCGAAAACGGGTAAAGAACATGGCCCACCTTGCCTGACGAGGATTCAGTCTCCTAGCTGATCGGATATACTCCAGATTCTGGTGGTCGGTCCAGATGAGAAAAGGGTGCTTAGCCCCCTCAAGCCAGTGTCTCCACACCTTCAGAGCCTTAACCATGGCCAACAACTCCCTATCCCCCACATCATAATTCCGCTCCGCTGGCCCGAGCTTCTTCGAAAAAAAAGCACAGGGGCGGAGCTTCGGTGGCGTACCCGAGCGCTGGGAGAGCACAGCCCCGACAACAGCCTCGGATGCGTCCACCTCAACTATGAACGCCAAAGAGGGGTCAGGATGCGCCAACACTGGCGCGTCGGTGAACAGCGCCTTCAAACGACAGAAAGATCTCTCCGCCTCTGCGGACCACTGCAAGCGCACCGGGCCCCCCTTCAGCAGTGAGGTAATAGGGGCCGCCACCTGACCAAAACCCTGGATAAACCTCCGGTAGTAATTGGCAAACCCTAAGAACCGCTGCACCTCCTTTACCGTGGTCGGAGTCGGCCAATTACGCACGGCTTTTACGCGGTCACCCTCTATATCCACCCCCGAGCTGGAAATGCGATAACCCAGGAAGGAAACGGCTTGTTTAGAAAACTCACATTTCTCCGCCTTCACATACAGGTCATGCTCCAGCAGTCGCCCAAGAACCTTGCGCACCAGAGACACATGCGCGGCGCGTATAGCGGAGTAGATCAAAATATCGTCAATATACACCACCACACCCTGTCCGTGCAGGTCTCTGAGAATCTCGTCAACAAAGGATTGAAAGACAGCTGGAGCATTCTTTAACCCGTACGGCATGACGAGGTACTCATAATGGCCCGAAGTAGTACTAAACGTGGTTTTCCACTCATCTCCCTCCCGAATACGCACCAGATTATACGCGCTCCTGAGATCCAGTTTCGTGAAGAACCGTGCTCCGTGGAATGATTCCATCGCCGTAGCGATGAGAGGTAGTGGGTAACTAAAACCCACCGTGATGGAATTAAGACCTCGATAATCAATACACGGACGCAACCCACCATCCTTTTTCTTCACAAAAAAGAAACTCGAGGAGACGGGTGACATGGAGGGCCGAATGAATCCCTGTCCCAGAGCTTCCGTGACATATATCTCCATAGCCAACGTCTCCTCCTGGGACAAAGGATACACATGACTCCTGGGTAGTGCAGCGTTTACCTGGAGGTTTATCACGCAATCCCCCTGTTGATGGGGTGGTAATTGGGTCGCCTTCTTTTTACTGAAAGCGATAGCCAAATCGGCATACTCAGCGGGAATGCGCACGGTGGAAACCTGGTCTGGACTCTCCACCGTTGTCGCACCGATGGAAACTCCTACACACCTGCCTGAACACTCATCAGACCACCCCTGTAGAGCTCCCTGTTTCCACGAAATCGTCGGATTGTGAATAGCCAGCCAGGGAATCCCCAGCACCACCGGAAACGCAGGTGAATCGATAAGAAACAGACTAATCCGTTCCTTATGATTCCCCTGCGTAATCATCTCCAAAGGAATTGTGGCCTCCCTGACCAGCCCTGACCCTAATGGTCGACTATCTAAAGAGTGCACAGGGAAAGGGGGGTCTACCTTAACTAGCGGAATCCTCAACCTCTTAGCGAGTCCGCGATCAATAAAATTCCCCGCTGCGCCTGAATCGACTAGCGCCTTATGCTGGAGAGATGGGAAAAACCTTAGAAAAACGATTAACAAAAACATGTGACCAACAGGAAGCTCTGGGAGAGTGTGGTGCTGACTCACCTGAGGTGACCGAGGAGTGTTCTGCCTGCCCTCTCGATTCCCAGATGGACTCCTCCAGCACCGACCTGAAGTGTGTCCTCTCCGGCCACAATGGGTGCAGGAGGAGCCTCCTCCTCCGGTCTCCCTAGACGCAGCCCCTCCTAGCTCCATAGGAATGGGAGCGGGGGGGGCAGGAGGTGGAACTGACAGGACCCTCTCAGAACGTCCGCGAGCAGCCAGCAGATGGTCTAGCCGTATTGACATGTCGATCAACTCATCCAAGCTAAGCGTAGCGTCCCGACAAGCCAGCTCTCTGCGGACGTCCTCCCTTAGGCTACACCTGTAGTGGTCTATCAGGGCCCTGTCGTTCCACCCTGCTCCAGCAGCCAAAGTACGGAAATCCAGCGCAAAATCCTGCGCGCTCCTCGTCCCCTGCCGGAGATGGAACAACCTCTCACCCGCCGCTCTTCCATCCGGGGGATGATCGAATACAGCCCGGAAACGGCGGGTGAACTCCAGGTAGTGACCCCTCGCTGAATCGGGTCCATTCCATACGGCGTTGGCCCACTCCAGGGCCCTACCCGACAGGCAGGAAACGAGGACACTCACGCTCTCCTCGTCCGAGGGAGCAGGCCGAATGGTGACCAGGTAGAGTTCAAGTTGGAGTAGAAATCCCTGGCAACCGGCCGCTGCTCCATCGTACTCCCTCGGAGGCGTGATGCGCAGGACGCTGGCACTGGCTCCCGCTGGAGGAGATGGTAGTGTTGCTGGTGGGAGGGTAGGTGGGGTAGTAGGGAGACCACTCCTCTCCCAACGATCCATCCTCTCCATCATCTGATCCATTGCCGAACCAATGCGATGTAGGATAGATGTATGATGCTGGACTCTCTCCTCCATCGTGGGGAGAGGGGTGGTCGCTGCCTCTGCTGACTCCATCAGGGGGTGTGGGCTTCTGTAACGTCAGGTGAATGATGGGTGCAGAGTCAGGCGCAGAGAGAGCAAAAGTATTCCAGGGAAAAACGCTTTAATTCCACAGCATGAAAACAGGAACAGGTACAAACGGGTGGTGCCAAAACACAGGCGTAAAACAACCCACAGTCCACTGTTTAAAATAGAGCTGAATAGCGAAAATCCCACAATCAAAATAACACTCACGACGTACAACATGAATACACAAAATAAGCCCGCACAAACACTAGCGGGCGAAACTAACCTAAATAGAACCTCTCCCAAAACCCTAACAAGAAACAGGTGAAACCAATTAGACAGACATAAACGAAAAAGAAAAAAGGATCGGTGGCAGCTAGTAGACCGGCGACGACGACCGCCGAGCGCCACCCGAACGGGAAGGGGGTCACCTTCGGTGATATTCGTGACAACTATATAGCAAGTAAAACATTGGAATGGTAGATTTGCAGTGGAAGAATATGCAAAGTAGAAATAGAAATAATGGGGTGCAAAGGAGCAAAATAAATAAATACTGTAGGGGAAGCGGTAGTTGTTTGGGCTAAATTATAGATGGGCTATGTACAGGTGCAGTAATCTGTGAGCTGCTCTGACAGCTGGTGTTTAAAGCTAGTGAGGGAGATAAGTGTTTCCAGTTTCAGAGATTTTTGTAGTTCGTTCCAGTCATTGGCAGCAGAGAACTGGAATGACTAAGATAGTAGCATTACTACTTGAAAAAATAATTAAATAAGTCCTGGATGGAATCATTGATGAAAAACAGTCTGGCTTTATGAGGAACAGACATATTTCTAACAATATCAGACTAGTACTAGACATACTTGACTACTCAGACCTAATAATAGGATAGCTTCATGTTATTTTAGATTTTTATAAAGCTTTTGACACAGTGGAGCATAGGTTCCTCTTCCACTCCCTTGGGAAATTTGTCTTTGGGGATTTTTTTCTGTAAGGGTATTAAGACTCTCTATAGGAATGGTAACAGCTTTATCAAACTGAAACATAGCACCTCACCTAGATTTGAGTTAAAGGTTGTCCTATCTCACCATATCTGTTTTTATTAATCACCCAACTTCTTACAAATTCTTTAAATAATAGTCCTATACATGGTATTTCCATAGCTGGTAAAGAAATGATTATAAACCAGCTGTCTGACGATACTACACTTTTTCTGAAAGATGCTAGTCAGATTCCCATATGTGATAGAATCCTTTTCCAAAGACTCTGGTCTATGTCTAAACATTAATAAATGTGAACTCATGGTTGTCAAATATTGTGTGGCAACCTCATATTAGGGTATTCCAGTGAAAGAAGAACTTTCATATTTAGGCATAACCATTACTAAGGATCAGAAATCTAAAGGCTTACTCAAATTGAACCTTGTTATTAAAAAAAACCCAGAAGAAGCTAAGTCAATGGCTACAGAGTGACTTATCTTTAAAAGGTAGAGTCCTAATAACCAAGGCTGAACGTATCTCTAGACTAACATATGCTACTCTATCTTTAGATCTTGACGGTAAAATAAGCAAAGGGATAGACCAGATGCTTTTCAACTTTCTTTGGAGAAACCGAACCCGTTACATTAGGAAAACTGTTGTAATGAACATGGTGGTCTGAGTTTTCTGGACTTTACTACCTTAAATAATACTTTTAAGATCAATTGGATAAAATAGTTCCTAAGAAGACGCACTTCTTTGTGGAACTTTATTCCTCATCATGTCTTCTCTACTTTTTGGTGGCCTTAACTTCATGTTGGTTTTCAATTATAATATTGACAAAGTTACAGTGAAACTCTGCTTTCATCTGG
Source organism: Salvelinus fontinalis (assembly GCF_029448725.1). NCBI lineage: Eukaryota > Metazoa > Chordata > Actinopteri > Salmoniformes > Salmonidae > Salvelinus > Salvelinus fontinalis. The sequence continues at coordinate 10,602,080 of NC_074667.1, forward strand.
AAGTTTTCTTGTCATGGTTCTTAATTTATAAGCATCATTTTTCTCCACATAGATATTATATCTGGAATAATTGGGACATATTGAATAAAAATACATCTTTGTTTTTAGAATATTGGTTCAGAAATAATATCCTATTGGTGAGACAACTTGTAAATGCAGAGGGTCTTTTATGTAGTTGTCACGTTCCTGACCTATTTCTGTTAGTTTGTTGTATGTGTTAGTTGGTCAGGACGTGGGTTTGGATGGGCATTCTATGTTTTCTGTTTCTATGTTGGTTTATGGGTTGCCTGGTATGGCTCTTAATTAGAGGCAGGTGTTTGGCGTTCCTCTAATTAAGAGTCATATTTAGGTAGGTTGTCTCACAGTGTTCGTTGTGGGTGGTTGTCTCCTGTGTCAGTGTTTGTCGCACCATACGGGACTGTTTCGGTTTGTTTGTTCATCGTTAATTTATGTGTAGGCTATTTTCCCTGTTCGTGCGTTATTCGTGTTATGTGAGTCCGTCGTCCAGGTCTGTCTACACCGTTTGTTGTTTTGTTAGTTTATTAGTCAAGTTCGTGGTTTCCTTTAATAAATTATGTCTTCAAACTCCGCTGCATTTTGGTTCAATCCCTGCTCCTCCTCTTCTGATGAAGAGGAGGAGGAAAGCCGTTACAGTAGTTATAAGGAATTCTTATCACTTTACAAGATCCCTGTAACACCTAAAGATTGTTCAATTGTTTTAGATGCCATTCCCTCAGGTGTTGCTTTATTATTCAGGAACGTGTCAAGACCTGACCCTCAGAACATACCTACAATGAATTAATTGCCTCATCAGTAGGAAAGGTATGTTTTTCTTTTTGTGCATTAAACAACAATAGAGCTATACGAGCCTTGTTTCAACAGGATGTTGTATCTATACCTTATGTCATGCCTTATTGGAATGGTTTTATTGATAATATCAGTTGGAAAAAAGCAGTGGCGTAAAGCACTTAAGTAAAACGTACTTTTTGGGGTATCTGTACTTTACTCTACTATTTATATTTTTTACAACTTTTACTTTATGTCACTACATTCTTAAAGAAAAATATGTATTTTTTTACTCAATACATTTTCCCTGACACCCAAAAGTACTCGTTACATTTGAAATGTTTAGTAGGACAGGAAAATTGTAGAATTCACACACTTATCAAGAGAACATCCCTGGTCATTCTTACTGCCTCTGATCTGGCGGACTCACTAAACATATGCTTCATTTGTAAATTATATCTAAATGTTGGCTCGTGCCCTGGCTGTTTGTAATACAAGGAATTTGAAATGATTTATTCTTTTACTTTTACTTTTGACACTTAGTATATTAAAAACCAAATACTTTAAGGCTTTTACTCAAGTAAGATCTTACTGGGTGACTTTCATGTTTACTTGAGTCATTTTCTATTAAGGTATCTTTACTTTTACTCAAGTATGACAATTGGGTACTTTTTGGATGTTGCCACACACACACCTACTTATTAACAAAATGAAGGAAGTTTCTTTTAAAATTATTCATAAATATTATCTTGCCAACTTCTAAATATGAGGAAGTTTAAAAAAAATCTAATTGCAACGTTACCTTTTGTAATGACCACCCAGAAACGTGTTGCATCTTTTTTGGCATTGTATTCATGTAAGGAATCTGTGGCAAGAGAACAGTAGATTTATAATTGTACACATTTATGAAGATTTTGCACTATTATGGAGAGATGTACTGCTTGGATTCTTTACTTACGATAGAAATAAGTTTAAACAATTTTATGTAATTAATTTCCTTATTCTTTTGGCCAAATGTCATATTCACAAATGTACATCTATAAACAAAACACCATATTTTCATACCTTGCAAAAATAAACTATATCATATATAACTATATTATATATTATGTATTATATATATATATAATCAACTTTATTTTAAGACAATGAAATACTATACCAACAAAAAAGCTGTTAGGATCTAAATGCTAAGAAATGTGCGATTAACAGTTTAAGAAAAATAAGAAAAAAAGCGATTGACTTCCTGAAACAGCTAGTCATTTCCTTTACAACCACACGATGCTGGTGCTCTGGAGAGCATCTGCTGTGCTTTTGCCAAGTAGTTGCAGCGTCTCTATTAGATTAAACTTTGACAAAGAAAGCAAGAACAGGGAAAACAATGGCGAATGCCCATCGCGCCAACGTCCTGGTTACCTCCTGTCTGAAAACGCCGGTAGACCCACACACCAAGGCTCCGTTGGCGTTGTATGAAAGGCAGCGAACCCTTCCATATTCGTCAATCGCTGGTCATATTGACAATCGAGACTACGAAAAAGAGGTAAAATATCGGCAGATGAGTTTTGTATTTGAAAGCTGAGCATCCAGAAATATTCTTCAATGATTGGATGAAATCCATCATACGGGTGGAAAGAGGACTGGAGCACCATCCGACACTTAACGAGATGCCATTCATCCGACTAACTAATCCATCAACGTTATTCCCTCATTCATGATGTTGATCTGAAGACAAATAGAACACCAGTTCCACATAGGAAGCCTGCGTGTTTTATTTTATTATTCATGGTTCTTCATTCCACAATAGGCTAATTCTTGGGTCCTCCCTCATTGATCAGCTAGATGGCTTAGTCATACAACATAATGATCATACATTGCTACCAAACATCTAAGTTGATGTAACTAGGCATCATTTATAGCCTATACAAGCCTATGACACTGGATAGTGATGTAAATGAAGTGGATATACCTTGAATTGTCTTTCATGTCAGACTCATGTTGAAGATTGGGAAACTCAGGTCAAGCATTTACTTATGTCGGTGGATTCTCATGAAATGTATGTTATTCTCAAATGTTACTACAGAGATTTGACTGTTCAGGTTCACCCTCCTGTGTGGGAGAGGATTTGATCTGCATAATTTGTTACTGGCCTATTTTTGGCTTCCCTCCTTTGCTAGATTACACTGGTCACAGTGCCAGTAATTCTAAATGCTTAATTTCCTTTGGACAACATTATTTCAAATCCCATTTTATTTTCCTCACTGGACAAGGATTTGCCCTACATCTGGACATCTCCAAATAGTTTTTTTTTATTTAGAAAGTACATTCATTTTGATCTGGCTTGTACCGTAATCAGTAGGATACTCTTTAGAATTGCTTGTCCAAGCTTTAAACTTATTTTCTTAATATTTGTAAATGTATGATTGGATCTCATCCATTCATCACCTGAAAAAGAAGAAGAGGTTTTGATGGTTGGAGGCAGAACAGCTAGTGTGACAGTTGAACACACGCTCCTTCCAATATCACCACCTTCTGTGCGTGACCATATGGATAAGTCATCCGAACCCACAGAGCTGGGGATAATGAGCTTAGGCATCGAGTAGCCATCTCATATTATGCTCTACTCTACACAATTCATATTAGGCCTTACGCTTTAACCATCTACAATATGTCCAGTCGTCAGTACTACTCTTACATGATGATACACTTCCATACATTTGGCATATTAACACATATGGGGCTTCCCCTTTAAGATGTATCTTAAAGTCATAGAAATACAGTTGAAAGGCTTTTTCTTCCTGCAGCCACAATCCTATCCAAGATACCCTTTGCTTCCAATAGCTTACTTAAGTGATAATGTCAGAGAAGATGGTGTTTGGAGGATATGTTGGCACGGGTGTTGTTACGGCCCGAGACAAAGTCGATTTTGCATTTGACTAATAATGTCCTTTGTAGGCTACATTTGTTATTTGTATGGAATGAATTCCACAGACCCATTTTCTACAGTCCGTGCACAACGCAATTTTTTTTTATTGCTTCATTTTCCACATGACGTTCTTTGACTTTCCAGCTGCAGTATGACGACTCGGGGTCTGACTACGGCGATGGGGAGGCCCCCGGGAAGGGCAGACCCCTGATGATCAAAGACTACCGAGTGATGGGGGACCACATCGACCTGCGTGAGTTCTACTTCTCCAACGAGGAGTACTACCGCGAGCTGGAGGAGCTGAAGCGGGCCCACCTCCGCACCATGGCCGAGCTAGAGGGCATGTACCGCAAGAAGCTGGAGCCCAAAGGCGCACCACCCTCGGAAAACGTGCAGGGGGCCCAGGCACACAGGCATGTTGTTCCTCTTGCTTTAATTTGTTGTTTTTCTTGATTAACCACCAAGATAATACGCTGAAGTTGGTAGGGTACATTATTCTGCTCCTGGAGGGTGTACTGTACTCAGTCAATTCATATTCTAGTGGTGTAAAATCTTTGTTCGCTCACCAGATCTTACTTGAAGATCAGCCCCATGCCCGTGAGGCGTCTGAGGAAGGCCCACTCGGCTCTGGAGCTGAGGAGGGGCTCTGGGCTGTCGGACTCATCTGACGAGGAAGGTGCTGTAGACGACAACGTGGAGAAGGGTCTGCAGTCCTCCCCCAAAGAGCACATCAAGAACATGTGGCAGGACTTCAAGCTGTCGCCTCGCCAGCGCCACCCGTCCACATCCTCCCTCCGGAGCCTCATTGGGGGCCACAAGAAAGGCATCAAGGGTAAGGACAGGAAGCAAGGGCGCAAAGATGTCAAACACGAGCCTTGGAAACCCAGAGTGACCATCCCCAAGCCGTTCCACATGACGCTGCGGGAGAACCAGAAGCGCCAGAAAGGTGTGAAGACGCGGTCAGAGATCGAGCTGGAGAACGCGGCCTTGCGGAAGCAGCTGGAGGAGCTGACAGAGTGCCAGCACAAATTCCGTGCCAGCTCCGTGCCCTTCCACGTCCGCCTGCCCCTCTATGAGAAACTCCACGAACGAGACGAGGCGCGGCGGGCCAGGCGGGAGCGGGAGCAACAGCGTCTGTGCTCCACCCAGCAGCCCTTCAGTTTCCTGGAGCGCGAATGTCTCAAGAGGGAGCAGAGAGAGGAGCAGCTCCGCAACCTCCAGCCAATCAGCCAGGAGAGAGTCCGACCATTCAGGGCCAAGCCCGTGCCCAAGGCGGTGTACGAGGCGGCTACGGGCGAGCAACTGAAGGAGGAGCAGCTGTACCGTGCGGAGGAGCAGCTGTACCGTGCCATCAAGATGCAAGTGAGGGCCCAGGAGCTGCTCCACAGCGCCTCCATGCCACCCAGCATGCTGGCACGCCACCTTAGCAAAAGGGAGCATGCTAAGGATGGAGCCAGGGGTGACACCGCTGGATCCGAGGATGACAACAGGGCCCCTTACAGGCCAAAGATAAACCCGGAGGTGCCCGACTTCGACGCCAGCTACAGGAGGTTCAAGAAGCAGCTGGAGAGCCGGCGCGATGTGAAGCCTTTGACGACGTGCGAGCCGTTCCAGCTCCGGACGTCACAGATCCCCTCGTACCGCGAACGCATCCTGGCCAAGATCGAGAAGGAGCAGATGAGTCCCTGGGCCAAGCGCTGGCCTTACGTCAGCACAGCTGGGCTCGTCCGCTCACACAACTCTAGCCTCTGCTCCTCCCTCTCAGGCAGTCTGGAACAGCTGCCTGCCAAAGTCACCGATGCCAGCAAAAAACGCCAAGAGGCCGTAAGGTACTACTCACATAGAATAGCAAGGGGCGTCTCCTTTTTAGACAAGCTAGTCAGAGCTTCAGAAGACCTTTTAGTTGCTCTTTTTAGGAATAGTTATGGTCTGAAAGTTGAAACCCTTGTCTGTTGAATCCTGTGGACTTCCTATACACTCCCAGCTCCAAAACAACAAAATGCCCAACCTCTGACATTACCCCCCCTAGTCCTACTTCTAGTGCACTTGGCCTTCATTTTCCCTTTTGACAAAGTCCTTCCTCCACCAATGCCTTCCTGTCATCGATGACTGCCTTGTCTCCTTGAGTAGAAAGGTGCTTGAGCAGAGAAAGAAGGTGGAGGAAGAGGAGGAGAGATGGAGTGAGAGACAGAAGCAGAGAGAGAAGAAGCTTGCAAAGGTGGTCTCGAAGTGTGCCCAAGCCAATGATGCCCACGTGCCCCTCTCCCAGACCAACCAGTCCAAGCTCAAGCAGTTCAGGTACCCATATAGAAATCCATAACATTCTAATTATACTTGTAGCAACCAAGAAACTCACCCCACCTGAGACCAGTATGAACACCCACTCCACAGCCCCCCCCCCCCCCTCCCCAAACAGTTTATCAATCTGTTGTGTCTGGGTCTTTTCATATGAAAAGGATGAGTGGAAATGCAAACCTAAAGACTGAACTGAACATTGCCTCAATAGTCTCAATTGTGACTATGATTTCCATATCAGTAACAGTAAGCTGCGGTTGTAAAGGTGATGTTTTTGTTGAATAGGTCAGCGTTGAGGGTTATTTCAGGGCTGAGGCTTGTGGGATCACAGGGGTGAAAGGTTGTCTGTGTGTTTCAAACAGAAAGCAGGACTTTCAGCGGAGGAAGGAGTACGAGGAGGAGATGAGGGAGATCCAGGAGAGAGTGAAGGGGAGGCCTCTGCTGTTGGAGCAGGTCGCACAGGTGAGGCTTGAACGGCCCACACACACACACACACACACACACATACACACGCGTGTGAGTTGTGGAGTGACATGACATGGGTTGCATTTCAGTAGTTATAAGTGGCATCCTTTCCACATCTCCTCACACCACTCATTCACACAATAAATATACACTACCTTTCAAAAGTTTGGGGTCACTTAGAAATGTCCTTGATTTTGAAAGAAAAGCATTTTTTTTGTCCATTAAAATAACATCAAATTGATCAGAAATAGTGTAGACATTGTTAATTTTGTAAATGACTATTGTAGCTGGAAACGGCTGATTTTTTAAAATGGAATATCTACATAGGCGTACAGAGGCCCATTATCAGCATCCATCACTCCTGTGTTCCAATGCCACGTTGTGTTAGCTAATCCAAGTTTATCATTTTAAAAGGGTAATTGATCATTAGAAAACCCTTTTGCAATTATGTTAGCACAGCTGAAAACTGTTGTCCTGATTAAAGAAGCAATAAAACTAGAAAGAGGAGTGGGAGGCCCCGGTGTACAACTGAGCAAGAGGACAAGTACATTTGTTTCTCAAACTAGACACTCTGACGTCTGAAGTCCTCAACTGGCAGCTTCATTAAATAGTAACCGCAAAACACCAGTCAATTTGATGTTATTTTAATGGACATAAAAATGTATTTAAAAGACAAGGACATTTCTAAGTGACCCCAAACGTTTGAACGGTAGTGTATATTGCATGAATAATAAATGTATGACTGACTATTTTCCCGTCACTGGTCATGATGTATGCTATTTTTCACTTCTGTCTGTTGACAGATGAATGCCAAACACGCTGCAGAGAAGCGCTACACAGACACCCTGCGAGGCTGTGGAGTGAGTGAGGACTTTGTCAGTGGCAAGGTGCCCCAGCAGCCAGGTGGCCAAGAATCTGCATGCTGGACCACCTCCTCCAGTGATCCAAAACAAAGGTAGACTTCTGGCTCAATGACAGTGAATTATACACTTTGTAAACATACTTCATTAGTCAAAATCATTAGTCAAACATACTTGCTAGTTTAGCTAGCCAAACCACCAGTCTTAGCGCAGAATAACTGATGAATTTGCGATCGTTCAATACCCGTTGAATATGGACCCGGTGTCAGTAAAAAAAATCTTAATTAAGTTGTTGCCAGCAGTACAGTTACAGTCACCAACGGATGTGGATAGCATGAAAACAGCCTAACCAGCTCTGCTAGGGTGAGGAAAATGGTCAGAGTGAGGTGTTCTCTCATTTGTGTCTGGAAGTAGCTAGCAAGCTAGCCAACGTTAGCCAGTTAGCTTGGGTGCTTGACTGCGGTTGTGAGGTCAGAACGCTTGGATCAAGGCTTGGCCAGAGCGTCCAGTGTGCGCTCCGAGAGCGAAACGCTCTGAATTTACGAACACACCATTAGCTTGCTATTATAAAAATCGAATTCAACAATGCCAATAATGTTTTCAGTTTCACTTTTGCTTTCAAAAGCAGCTCAAACATAGAACATGTAAGAATGAACTAAAGCTATTGAATTCTACCGTGCTGAAATAATGCATGCCCTAGAATGCCCTTCAAGCCAATCAGAAACGAGTATTCAACAATGCCATGGTATAAGAGTTTATATTTTTTTGTGTTAAGTGTTTATTCATTTTGTTTTCTCAGTGACAAGGACGAGACAGATACACCGGCTATTTACAACACTGTCTTCCATGATGACTACCCAGACGATTATGAAGACAGCTTTGCTGACCAAGAACGGGAAGGAGAGCAGGAGGCTGAGAAAGATGAATTAAAGTCCAAAAAAGAAGACGAGGATGAAGGCCATGACGAAGCAGGGCGGGGGAGGGCGGATATTGGGCGTTATTCAGATGATGGCGATTACTCAGATGCCGATGACCATTACTCAGATGCCAGTGAGCATTACTTGCCCCTGGACGATGAAAAGAATAAAGGGATTGACATCCTCAAAAGGCACGAGAGTACCCAGAGCAGCCCAAGCTATAGAAGCGGCCAGCACAGCCGAAACAGTCAGAAGTCAGAGAGGGATAGGGGAAACACAGCAATAGCGGACAAGAAAAGTGATAAGGATGACTGAAAAGTCAAAGGGGTGCATTTTCTGACAGGTAGGCAGGGCTCCATTGAGGCAAACGTCTACAACACTGACACACAGTGGTAGAGATGCTTCTATTATAAAAAAGGATAAATGTATGGTAGGATGTCTGTATACATACAGTAATAATGGGGAATTTCTTGTTTATTACATTATTTTGTTGCAAATACAATTTAGTGTGAGACATACCAGAGTCAATTGTAGTACTAGGCTATGGTTATAAAAATGATCACATTGAACAGTTTAGGGTACTCTTTGTCTTGTGATATCCTACTTTACAGGAAATACAATACGATGACCACTTACTTTTGGATGCTTGTGATAGTTTCTTTCGACAATTATTTGTCTAATGTTTTGTGACTAAATATATGTAGCCTAACATTTGCTATATATTTCAGGATCATACTTTTTTTCAATCGTTGTGTATATACACATCACATTTGGGAACATAAAGGTGTTATGCATTTCATGTACATTATGGGATATTTATATTTCTGTACTAAACTCAGTAAAGACGTCCTCTCACTGTCAACTGCGTTTATTTTCAGCAAACTTAGCATGTGTAAATATTTGTATGGACATAACAAGATTCAACAAACTGAGACATAAACTGAACAAGTTCCACAGACATGTGACTAACAGAAATTGAATAATGCGTCCCTGAACAAAGGGGGGGTCAAAATCAAAAGTAACAGTCAGTATCTGGTGTGGCCACCAGCTGCATTAAGTACTGCAGTTAATCTCCTCATGGACTGCAACAGATTTGCCCGTTCTTGCTGTGAGATGTTATCCCACTCTTCCACCAAGGCACCTGCAAGTTCCCAGACATTTCTGGGGGGAATGGCCCTAGCCCTCACCCTCCGATCCTACAGGTCCCAGACGTGCTCAATGGGATTGAGATCCGGGCTCTTCGCTGGCCATGGCAGAACACTGACATTCCTGTCTTGCAGGAAATCACACACAGAACAAGCAGTATGTCTGGTGGCATTGTCATGCTGGAGGGTCATGTCAGGATGAGCCAGCAGGAAGGGTACCACATGAGGGATGTCTTCCCTGTAACGCACAGCGCTGGGATTGCCTGCAATGACAACATGCTCAGTCCGATGACGCTGTGACACACCAACCCAGACCATGACGGACAACCCTCTACCTCCAAATCGATCTCGCTCCAGAGTACAGGCCTCGGTGTAACGCTCATTACTTCGATGATAAACGCGAATCCGACCATCACCCCTGGTGAGACAAAACCGCGACTCGTCAGTGAAGAGCACTTTTTGCCAGTCCTGTCTGGTCCAGGCGACGTTGCCGGTGATGTCTGGTGAGGACCTGCCTTACAACAGGCCTGCAAGCCTTCAGTCTAGCCTCTCTCAGCCTATTGTGGACAGTCTGAGCACTGATGGAGGGATTGTGCGTTCCTGGTGTAACTCGAGCAGTTGTTGTTGCCGTCTTGTACCTGTCCCGCAGGTGTGATGTTCGGATGTACCGATCCTATGCTGGTGTTGTTACACGTGGTCTGCCACTGCGAGGACGATCAGCTGTCCGTCCTGTCCCTGTAGCGCTGTCTTAGGCGTCTCACAGTATGGAAATGGCAATTTATTGCCTTGGCCACATCTGCAGTCCTCATGCCTCCTTGCAGCATGCCTAAGGCACGTTCACGCAGATGAGCAGGGACCCTGGACATCTTTCTTTTGGTGTTTTTCAGAGTCAGTAGAAAGGCCTCATTAGTGTCCTAAGTTTTCATAACTGTGGCCTTAATTTCCTACCGTCTGTAAGCTGTTAGTGTCTTAACGACCGTTCCACAGGTGCATGTTCATTAATTGTTTATGGTTCATTGAACAAGCATGGGAAACAGTGTTTAAACCCTTTATAATGAAAATCTGTGAAGTTATTTGGATTTTTACAAATCATCTTTGAAAGACAGGGTCCTGAAAAAGTGACTTTTCTTTTTTTGCTGAGTTTAGTTGTCATAAAACAAGTTGGCAATAAATCATCAAATCACATTTTATTGGTCACATACACATGTTTAGCAGATGTTATTGTGGGTGTAGCGAAATGCTTGTGTTTCTAGCTCCAACAGTGCAGTAATATCTAACAATTCACAACAATACACACAACGATGTAAATAAAAATTAAACAATGAAATGAGACAGCCTATAGGGAGGAGGTCAGAGTCCTGGCCGTGTGGTGCCTGGATAACAACCTCTCCCTCAATGTGATCAAGACAAAGGAGATGATTGTGGACTACAGGAAAAGGAGGACCGAGCACGCCCCCATTCTCATCGACGGGGCTGTAGTGGAGCAGGTTGAGAGCTTCAAGTTCCTTGGTGTCCACATCACCAACAAACTATCATGGTCCAGACACACCAAGACATTCGTGAAGAGGGCACGAAAAAGCCTAATCCCCCTCAGGAGACTGAAAAGATTTGGCATGGGTCCTCCGATCCTCAAAAAGTTTTACAGCTGCACCACCGAGAGCATCCTGACTGGTTGCATCACTGGCTGGTATGGCAACTGCTTGGCCTCTGACCGCAAGGCACTACAGAGGGTGGTGCGTATTGCCCAGTACATCACTGGGGTCAAGCTTCCTGCCATCCAGGACCCCTATACCAGGCGGTGTCAGAGGAAGGATTTAAAAATTGCCAAAGACTCCAGCCACCCAAGTCATAGACTGTTCTCTCTGCTACTGTACGGCAAGTGGTACCGGAGCGCCAAGTCTAGGTCCAAAAGGCTTCTTAACAGCTTCTACCCCCAAGCCATAAGACTCCTGAACAGCTAATCAAATGGCTACCAAGACTATTTGCATTGTCCCCCTCCCCCCCTCTTTTACGCTGCTGCTACTCTCTGTTTATTATCTATGCATAGTCACTTTAACTCTACCTACATGTACATATTATCTCAATTACCTCGACTAACCTGTGCCCCCGCACATTGACTCTGTACCGGTACCCATTGTATATAGCCTCGCTATTTTAAATATTTGTTGTTTTTATTTGTATTTTTTTTTTTACTTATTTTTCTCAAAACTGCATTGTTGGTTAAGGGCTTGTAAGTAAGAATTTCACTGTAAGGTCTACCCCTTTTGTATTCGGCGCATGTGACAAATACAAATTTATTTGAAACACACAAACTTAAAAGTAAAATAATTTAAGGAATAGATACATATTAGGAGGCGCAATGTCGGAGTGGCATAGACTAAAATACAGTATATACATATGAGATGAGTAGAGCAGTATGTAAACATTTAAACATTATTAAAGTTACTAGTGTTCTGTTATTAAAGTGGCCAGTGATTTCAAGTCTATGTACAGTACATTATTATAAATGTTTTGGGGTGTGTCGACCCCCCAGACCAACGGAAAACACAGCCGCATGGGTACTGAAAGAAGGATGTTCATTTTGATTGACAGCATCGTTGGCCTGTAAAATAACAGGACAGCCCTTGTACAATTTTATGACAAACCAATCGGATCCCTCAAGGGCGTGCACATAGTCCAAATTTTACGCGGCGCCATGGGCCGAAAAACCTAGATGGAATATCCCAGTCTTAACCGGTTTCAACCGGTCTTGGGTTGGAAGCATGAGATGAAGAGCTAGTTTACACAGCCCTGCTATCAAATATTATATACGAATAGAACCAATAATAAACTCAAGATTATTTTACTTTGTGATTATGAACCGGAATAACGCAATACGTGTGACTCCGTAAATTGTTAGCTAGCCAGCCAAGGGAAGCTAAGTCATCATTGGCTTGAGCAACAGCAGGCTAACTTGATAACATTTCTCGCCGTCCGCAACGACTTAATCATTGCTAAGATACCTCTAGACTAGTCTGTTACATTTATTTGCCATATGGTAAATTGCTAAATGTAAATTATCATACTGAAACTTCGCTTCAGTGGCAGGACATACAGCTAACGGCGTGCTATCAGGACATAAATCATTTGGCTAACTAGCTGATTAGCCAGGAAGCTAGCTAGCGAATGTCAAACACACTGGAACGTGTGCCATGAGATAGCCTGACATCCAGCCAGACGAGAGTTTTAAAATCAGAGCCAAAGTCTTATTTTTTTCACTACAACGGAAAGACTAAAGAAATAAGGTGAGTTTTGTAGCTAGCTGTGTAGCTCAAATTGGTTGAATCTCGAGTTTGAGTGGTGATGTAGCTAACGTTAGCTAATGCTAACTAGCTTTAGCTAGCTGGCTGTTTTTATAGCAAACTAGCGTGCTAGCTATAATTGTGAATATTACTTAATATTTTGTTAACACGAGTGAATGAAGTCTCTTAATTGATTATCTTAGAGTTAACATGGATACATTAGCCAGACGTTAGTTTATGCGATAACCTAGCTAGACCTGTGTCAACTTTGAGGTCAGTTAATGTATACGTAACTATGTGGTATACACAATAGAGGTAACGTTAGCTAACAATAGTAAACGCTAAGTTAGCCATAAATTAAACAGTAACGTTAGCTAGCAAGCTAACATGATCAACTAGCCGTAGTAGCACTCTTGGATTGCTGGATGGAGGGAGGGGTTGCTGTATTGCGGCGTTTACGTGCTTGTCGGAACTAGAAAACTCTGACATTTCTGATTTGCTAACTGGTTGAACCCGGCACGTGTATAACTAAACCCAGATTACAAATCGGACATTTTCGATTTTCATAGTTTGGATTAGCACGTGAACGCGCCGTAAATGCCATTTGTGGTCAATGGTGTCGCAATTGCCAATCTATTAAAGTTTACAGGCTTGCGAGTGATGTCGCAATTTTACTCACGCTCAGTATTTCGCCGTTGTTACATGTGGGTGAGGGTAGCAATATAGGGAGTGGAAATAATATATTGGGACAGTGGCATTTATCTCATAAGCGATTTGTTTTGGGCTTTTGGTTAAGTTTTATTTAAAGTTGCCTGTAGTTAAGTTATGTAATTTGTTCTCATGTTTCCCTTCACCCCTCCATTCCTAGAGCTCTATGCCAGCAAACATGACAATGTTGGCGGATCATGCAGCAAGACAGCTGCTAGACTTCAGTCAAAAGCTGGACATCAATCTGCTGGACAATGTAGTCAATTCTATGTACTATGACATTGGATCACAGGTGAGAGCTGCTCTTTGCCCTAATGCTGCTCTTATCTTTCGCTACATACTTCAGTCTGAAAATCAGGGGTTTTGTACAGCAATGTAATCAGTGATTGGATCATCTCTAATTGACTGAGTATCAAAGCCAATGCTGAATTTTCAGTTGCGTTACCCACATGTGTTCTGGCTCTCGCCCAACCCTTTGGTTTATGGGACCAATCCTACAGTCTACAATAGCTTTCCATTTTATAAATTGTTGGGAGGTACGCAGATCCAGAATCATTGCGAAGAAGAAACTAAAGTCAGAAGAAACTAAAGTCAGTGGGCGTGACATAGGATTTTGTCCGGAGCAAGGAGTTTGGTTAGTCAGACAATTGTACCCCGTTATAACTCAAAATATAAACTTAATTTACTACCATGTTTGAAAACATAAACAAACACTGTATAGTCTGAAGTCCTTGCATCCATTGCTCTCTCTATGAATTTGTGTGTTTACATTTCTTCATCCCTTAGCTTTTAACAAAAACAACGGCCGGGTTATTTCAACTATGGATTAGACTTTTAACCTGTCTAGGCTCGCCAACAGCCAATGAAATTGCAGGGCGCCAAATACAAATCAACAGATATCTCATAAATCACATTTCTCAAACATACAAGTATTAGGCACCATTTTAAAGATACAATTATTGTTAATCCAGCCACAGTGTCTGATTTCAAAAATGCTTTGCAGTGAAAGCTCCACAAACAATTCTGTTAGGTCACCACCAAGTCACAGAAAAACCCGGCCATTTTTCCCGCCAAAGAGAGGAGTCACAAAAAGCACAAATAGAGAAAATGAATCACTAACCTTTGATCTTCATCAGATGACACTCATAGGACTTGATGTTACACAATAAATGTATGTGTTCGATAAAGTGCATATTTATATCCATAAATCTCATTTTACATTGGTGTGATATGTTCAGTAGTTCAAAAACATGCTATGATTTTGCAGAGAGCCACATGAATTCACAGAAATACTCATTATAAATGTTGATGGTAAATTCAAGTGTTATGCATGGAACTTTAGATACACTTCTCCTTAATGCAACCGTTGTCAGATTTCAAAAAAACTTTGCGGAAAAAGCATAATCTGAGTACGGCGCTCAGAGGCTAAACCAGCCAAAAGAAATATCCGCCATGTTGCGTAGTCAACATTAGTCATAAATAGCATTATAAATAATCACTTACCTTTGATAATCTTCATCAGAATGCACTCCCAGGGATCGCAGTAACACAATAAATGTTTCTTTTGTTCGATAATGTCCATTTATGTCCAAATAGCTTCTTTTGTTAGGGCGTTTGGTAAACAAATCCAAAAGCGCGTTCTGGTCCAGTCGGACGAAACGTTAAAAAAGTTTTATTACAGGTCGACGAAACTTGTCAAACTAAGTATAGAATCAATCTTTAGGATGTTTTTATCATCAATGCTCAATAATGTTCCAACTGGAGAATTCCATTGTCTGTAGAAAAGCAATGAGAGATACCTCTCATGTGAAATGCGTGACTGAGAACGAGGCTGCTGCCAGACCCGTTAGTCAAACAGCTCTCATCCGGCCCCCCTTCGCATGAGAAGCCTGAAACAATGTTATAAAGAAGGTTGACATCTATTGGAAGCCTTAGGAAGTGAAAAATATCCCATATCCCTCTGTGAATTCGATAGGGGCTGAGTTAAAAAACTACAAATATTTCCCACCTCCTGTTTGGATTTTTTCTCAGGTTTTTGCCTGCCATATGAGTTATGTTATACTCACAGACATCATTCAAACAGTTTTAGAAACTTCAGTGTTTTTTCTAACCAATACTAATAATAATATGCATATATTAGCATCTGGGACTGAGTAGGAGGCAGTTTACTCTGGGTACGCTATTCATCCAAAAGTGAAAATGCTGCCCCCTTTCCCAAATAAGTTAAAGCCACACAGATCTCAATAGTTTGTCTCTCCTCTCTTCCACAGCAGCGCATGGCACAGGAGGTGCTGACCAACCTGAAGGATCACCCGGACGCATGGACACGAGTCGACACCATCCTGGAGTTTTCTCAGAACATGAAGACTAAAGTATGTGTGCCAGTGATGCATTCCTTGTGATCGGTTTACATCCTCTAACCAGGGCATGCATATATATATCAATCCATCTCAACATTGAAAAGCATATCATTACAGCCAGGCATAGGCAGTACAGTTGGATCCATAGAATGCATAGATTTGGTTTATTACATTTGTTAGCTTTTAATGTCATTTGTAGATAAAAGATCTGTCGTCTTAGTGGAAATGAGATGAAGTTGTGAGTGATATGCCTTTCCTGATAGTCTAAGCCTCTCCCTCTCCATTCCAGTACTATGCACTGCAAATTCTGGAGACTGTGATCAAAACACGCTGGAAGATTCTTCCAAGAAATCAATGTGAAGGTAACACCTGCTGCATAGACTGTTTGGAATAACACAACTATATTGGGGCCATGCGTGAGATACGAGCCTTGGGAATGAACAGTGACATTAAGATAAAGGAAAACGTGGCTAGACTATAATGTGCCGTGTTTTGCGGACACAAACATTCGATCTTTGACAATGTTGAGTCATAAACATTTCTGCAATGTTTTCAGGAATAAAGAAGTATGTCGTTGGTCTGATTATCAAGACCTCGTCTGACGCCGCAAATGTTGAGGTAAAGAGTCTTTCCTGTGTTTGACTGTTCTCACTGCATTGTTTTTCATGTTGAAATTCTGTGCTCGTTCCCAAATTTCATCTGCATTTTTCATCTGTGTGTTTCAGAAAGATGGAGTGTACATTGCTAAACTCAACATGATCCTCGTACAGGTAAAAAAAAAAAAAACTTAAACACATCTGGCCTGTCATTACAAATGGTTAAAACCGAAACAATCAAACTCAACGTGTCTCCTCTGCTTATGTAGATCCTGAAGCAGGAGTGGCCCAAACACTGGCCCACCTTCATCAGTGACATCGTGGGTGCCAGCCGCACCAGCGAGAGCCTGTGTCAGAACAACATGATCATCCTCAAGCTGCTCAGTGAGGAAGTCTTTGACTTCTCCAGTGGACAGATGACCCAGGTCAAGGCTAAGCACCTGAAGGACAGGTACATAACGTCTCCTATCCAGCTACCTAATAACTTTAACATTTGTCATATGCACAGGATACAATGTAGTGTACACGGTACAATTAAATGCTTATTTATACAGTAAATGCTTTGGCTTTTTGGAGATGTACTGTATATGGCAAAGAGTCTGTTTCCTAAGTATTAGTGGTTGATATCATTACCGGTCTCTTCATGGCAACTGAATTGTAATATTTTTATCATCATATTATATGAAAGCATGGGTAGATAAGATAGAAGTGTACACTGACATGCTATTTAGTAATGATTTTCTTTTTGTTTTTGTTTCAGCATGTGCAATGAATTCTCGCAAATATTCCAGCTCTGCCAGTTTGTCATGGTAAGCAAATGGCTCAGGGATTCTAAACTGTCTTGATATGAAATTGACATGTTGAATACCCAACATGTTAAATGCCAACATTTTCTGCAGGAAAACTCCCAGAATGCCCCTCTGGTCCAAGCCACACTCGAGACTCTCCTGCGCTTCCTGAACTGGATCCCCCTGGGGTACATATTTGAGACCAAATTGATCAGCACTCTGGTGTACAAGGTAACTCAACTCCTGATGACTCACTTGCACCGGTCCCCATACTGAAAATTAAATGACTAAGTATTGGCTTATTACTACTTCTCGGTTACATTGAAACATCTCCCTAAGGCAATTTAGTGTTGTTTTTGTTGTGATTCAGCAATACCAGCTTGTGGAAACGTGAAACAGCAGTTGAACTATAGGCATCCTCTCACAAAGGCGCACTTGCATTGGTTTTGCTTGCAAGTGCGTAAGAACCGGAGGAACAATATAGTGAAAGTTGAGGCATTTGCACCTTGTTGCTTCGGTGACTTGGTCTGCTGCAAACAGTCATACACTTGTGTCTGTATACGGGCTGAAAATTGCAGATTTGGCCACTAAGTGCCTAAATTTGAACGTAGGGTCTGTACAGTAACATGTTATACATGATGTCAGAGCTCTGGCTCTGCACTTCACAGCACTCTATTCTGAACTTGAGCACCGCGTGCAAAAATAAGCTGCCCCTTTCCCTCCCGGTAGTTGGGGAACTTTAGATCTTTTGTTGTCTGAGGGAAATGCTGTAAATTAAGAGGACTATCTATTTTGAAAGATGAAACATGAGGATTATAGTAAATACCGCTTTGATGTCATACATGCAAGCCAAACACTCGTCCAAATGTGCACTTCACATTTCCAAATCAAAAACTCTAGTCATATACAGTGTCAACATTTATCATCACTATGTTTGATGTACACAGTTACAAGATGACATGGCGTCATACCCTGGGTTGTCCTGAACAGAATGAGCCTATGTTAATTGTGAAGGATATTTGCAGCAGCACACACACTTGAATGCACTGATGACTCCTTTCTATGTGTACTAAAATGAAGATCTGTTTCTCTGAATTGCCTTGTGAACACTGTAATATCATATTTTTTAACAGCTAGTCATGTTGGCAATAGAACAAGCTTTCAAATCATATCCACTTGGTCCAGATTGCGTTTTATAATAGGATGTTATTGGATTGTGCAAACCAAAATAGTAATTGTGCGATGGAGGATCTAGAGTACAAGTGTGCTTCCTCTATTTCCTCAACAGCACAGATAGGAGAGCAAAAAAATAAGCTTATAGTTGAAGACTCTTCTTTGAGGTGTGTGTGTGGCCACTTGAATACACCAGTTAGTCCTCTCACGCAAACCCTTGTCATTTTTTTGTCTTACGTTGCACCTACCCCACATTTTCCAGGAATATTTTTATATTACTGGATGTATCCAGAGTATTTTCAGATTTCGTTATCAGCAAATGTGTCAAAGTACAGAGTGTAAAATGCACATAAAATCAAGTGTAATGTTTGGATTCAGTTTTCTCTGGTGAACTGTTGTGTACTCCACTTCGGTCCAACACTTTTTCTTATTGGACAAGCTCAAGTAGTCCCTCCCTGTATCAGTCAGTTTTCTACTGATTGGTGTCTAGTGAATACGACCCTGTTGACTAACCTCTTCTTCCTCTCATCCGTTCCCAGTTCTTGAACGTGCCCATGTTCCGCAACGTGACGCTGAAGTGTCTGACGGAGATCGCCGGCGTGAGCGTCAACCAGTACGAGGAGCAGTTTGTCAACCTCTTCACGCTCACCATGTGTCAGCTCAAACAGGTACACTCCATGTCAGCTCAAACAGGTACACTCCATGTCAGCTCAAACAGGTACACTCCATGTCAGCTCAAACAGGTACACTCCATGTCAGCTCAAACAGGTACACTCCATGTCAGCTCAAACAGGTGCACACATATTTTTGAAACCGGATACTGCAGACCCTATGTTTCAACAACGATCATATTGCAGGCATCATAAGAACTATTAATTAGTTAGCATAAATCTTTACATAAATTTTATGTAAGAATTAACACTAATTGACGCATCAAAGAGTCTGTATTTTCCCCTGTCTCTCCGTGTTAGATGCTCCCCCTGAACACCAATATCCGCCTGGCATATTCCAACGGCAAGGACGATGAGCAGAACTTCATCCAGAACCTCAGCCTGTTCCTCTGCACCTTCCTGAAAGAGCACGGACAGCTCATCGAGAAGAGGCCCAACCTTAGGGAGACACTCGTGGAGGTGACGTTAACGCCATGAATACTGGACAATAACAGCAGAGATACTGTTCTTACAATGTTTTTTGGGGGTGGGAACGCATTCTTCAATCGCATTCATTGATAAAAGTCACGTATTAACATTTCACATACCCCTTGTTCCCCGCCAACCTAACCTGTACTGCAGCCAGAACAATATTACCTTTGACCTCAAGTTCTATTATTATGGAAAAAAATATATGTACCAATTCTCCCTTGTTTTTATCCTCAAGTCACAAACCATTGAAATGGAGCTAGACCCCCAATCTTCAACATTCTCCTTACCTTCTGTTCTAATCACACACCCCCTCTCCCCTCCAGGCTCTCCACTACATGCTGCTAGTGTCTGAGGTGGAGGAGACGGAGATCTTTAAGATTTGTCTGGAGTACTGGAACCACTTGGCGGCCGAGCTCTACAGGGAGAGTCCCTTCTCTACCTCCACCTCCCCCTTGCTCTCTGGGAGCCAGCACTTTGACGTGCCCCCACGCCGGCACCTCTACCTGCCCGTGCTCTCCAAGGTGAGAAGAAATGTACACAGAGACGGACGGACTGGTACACACACACTCTTGACCTTCCACCAAACCAATGTCCTTCAGGGTCGTGGCATAGGGCACACCGTAGCAAAGCAATCTACAAAAGACAACAAAAATGTGACAGTCGGACAAGTTCATATAGTTCCCACCACTTCAAACCGTTTTCTCCCTACTGAACACAAGCTTGACGTTCTACTGTGTTTCCTATTGACAGTCCCTGCTTCACCATGGTGTCTCTATTTAGATTGTCCCCTATTAGTCACTGGCATGTTGTCTGCCCGGTAACACAGGTGCGTACGCTGATGGTGAGCCGAATGGCCAAGCCAGAGGAGGTGCTGGTGGTGGAGAATGACCAGGGAGAGGTGGTCCGAGAGTTCATGAAGGACACAGACTCAATCAACCTCTATAAGAACATGAGAGAGACACTGGGTGAGTGCCTGGCCCAGGACAGTCTGAGCATCTCACACACACACGTCCTCTCTCTAGTCTGTGATGTCAAGCACAGTTGCCCCTCAATCTTTTCCTTTGTCAAATGTACTTTCCACAATTGATCGCTCTATCAGTGACACACATCTCTCCCTCACACTTTTGTTCACTGTTGATAAGGTAGGGCGCGATCCACATACTCCCTCTCTCTCTGACTAGCATACCTCCCTCTCTCTGCCCCCCCCCCCCCCCCCCCCCCCCCCCCAGTCTACCTGACCCATTTGGACTATGCGGACACAGAGCGCATCATGACAGAGAAGCTGCACAACCAGGTCAACGGGACAGAGTGGTCCTGGAGGAACCTGAACACGCTGTGCTGGGCCATCGGCTCCATCAGCGGGGCCATGCACGAGGAGGACGAGAAGAGGTTCCTGGTCACCGTCATCAAGGTCTGTAGTAGTCTGTGTAATGGACACAGCGCTCACAACCACACACAGACGAGCATACACACACCGCACCTTCACAGGTAGCTGGTCTTTAAAGGCGATAATACACACATGCAGTAGTTGCTGGTCTTAGTCATCAATTCTGTGCTCTGTTAGACCAGAAGTGTTCCCTTTACTGTTCAGAAATTGAATGGCCTGCCCCTTGAGACGTTGCAGTTCGACTGTGCGTGTTGAGCCTGTGTCATGAGTGGCGCAGAGTAACAGGGCTGTGTCTACGCAGAGGACTCAGAACAGTGGGTACTTGGAGCAATTGATAGAACTGACATTTGGCAGAAAAAATGATTTTTAATAACACTCTTTTGGAGAAATTCCACGTCCACTCACCTGACAAGACTTAACATGTAAATGCTGCTGTAGAGTGACTGTCAGGATGTACTGAGCTGCGTTTCTGTGTTATTGACCGACTGTCGTTTCCTCATCATGTCTCCAGGACCTGCTGGGCCTTTGTGAGCAGAAGAGGGGGAAGGACAACAAGGCCATCATCGCCTCAAACATCATGTACATTGTGGGCCAGTACCCACGCTTCCTCCGAGCCCACTGGAAGTTCCTCAAGACTGTCGTCAACAAGCTCTTTGAGTTCATGCACGGTAAGCAACTTTGTTCAGGCCACCACTTGCATATCTTAAAAAGATACAGGATACTGTTTTCAGTGTCGTGTGAAAATTGATTTCCTTGGTGTGATTTTGCATCCTTGCAAAATACCAGGGCTGTGTTAATTTGGCACTGGACAGAAACCCAACTGAAACAGGGAGGGAATACCTGGACTAGTCCAATAAGAAACGCTCCTTTGCGGTTTACGATTCAAAGCGTTTTTAAAAAGTTTTGCTACGGTGTGTCCAAATGAACACGCCCCAACATTGTTTATTTTATTGAACATTTTATTTGAACGTAATTGTTCCCTGCAGAGACTCACGACGGCGTGCAGGACATGGCGTGCGACACCTTCATCAAGATCGCCCAGAAGTGCCGGCGCCACTTTGTCCAGGTGCAGGTGGGCGAGGTGATGCCCTTCATCGATGAGATCCTCAACAACATCAACACCATCATCTGTGACCTCCAGCCCCAACAGGTACACAGATGCACCAAGATTAGCCATAACACAGTTGAGCTACAGGCCCCTGAAAACAACCAAAACTAAGAGTAAAATACAGTAGTAGTTGAAAAACATTTTCAAATGGCAACGCTGGTTTTGAGTTTCCATTGGCCAAGTTCAGGGATCACCCTGTTTCCAGTTGTTGTGTGAAATGGCTGGAGTTGGATATGAAGCAGCAGATGTTCATATGACCGTAATCCACCTCATCTCTCTTTCCCTCAGGTGCACACGTTTTACGAGGCGGTGGGCTACATGATCGGGGCCCAGACGGACCAGGCCGTGCAGGAGCACCTCATCGAGAAGTACATGCTGCTACCCAACCAGGTGTGGGACAGCATCATCCAACAGGCCACCAAGGTAAGTCACACTCCACTATGGGACTGTGTTTGTAAACCTTGGTTTCAAAGCATTTTACATTGTATGCATGCAGCACAACCCAAACAACACAAGTCTCCCCCACTTTGTACCGCTGTGCCATGGAGAAATTAAGAGAAACACCCACTGTCTTAGAGGCCCTTGTAGTTTTACCAGCAACATTTGTCATCATTATCGGTGCTTTTTCTCCCAATTGTTGCAACTGGCAATGCCTCCTCTTTTTGCACTTCAGTAAAGAGCTATCCAGAGCGACTTACAATACGTTGTCCCAAGATGCGGTGAAAGCATTTTAACTGACTTGTCTCTTTCCCCTCCAGAATGTGGACATCCTGAAGGATGCAGAGACGGTGCGTCAGCTGGGCAGCATCCTGAAGACCAACGTGCGGGCCTGCAAGGCCGTGGGACACCCTTTTGTGGTGCAGCTGGGACGCATCTACCTGGACATGCTCAATGTCTACAAGTGTCTGAGTGAGAACATCTCCTCTGCCATTCAGACCAACGGTGAGATGTGTGTGCCTAGTCTATCTGATCTTTGTGCCTGAGGTACTTGTTTGTCTTGGTGTGTGTGTGGGTCTGTCAGACTCTTGTATGCCTGAGGTGCATTCAAAGTGTGAATGTGCTTAACTGTCTGTCTGCAGCTGCGGCATCAGTCACAGAACTACAAGCCCATTCTAACGGTGCATTCAAGACAATTGGGAACTCTGAAAAATGCGAGGTGATATCATGCCGTCGGTGATCTTCAGGTCGGAAAGTCAGTGTTCTAGAAAGAGGCCGAAATTCTGTGTTAAATCGCTGTGAACGGTCATTCTTCTCAGTCTGAGCTCTTATTTATTTTTCTCATGAGTTCCCAGTTGTCTTGAACGCACTGAAGTTGGAGATATCCGAGTTCTCGGTTGTTTTGTACGTTTCTAAAGCGTCACTGAGCTCTCCTATGCTAACTCCATGCTAAACCCCATGCTACCATGCTAAACCCTATGCTAGCTAACTAACTCTCTATTGTCCTGCTAGGAGAGATGGTGACCAAGCAGCCCCTGATCCGGAGCATGAGGACGGTGAAGAGAGAAACGCTCAAGCTGATCTCAGGTTGGGTCAGCCGCTCCAACGACCCACAAATGGTGAGTCTGTCCTGTCTTAATCAAATCTAGAGTCGCAGCCTATAGGGAATGCTGTAGACCAGTGGTTCTCCTATAGATCCTCTTAGAAGGCTGTAATTGAAAATATGAATTTGTTCTTAACTGACTTGCTTAGTTAAATAAAGAAGAAAATTAATCTAAATGTAATGGTGGGATCAGAGCGGGCATCTCTCAGGCCATAGATGGCCTGTCTAAACCACACCATAGAGAAACGGGAGGCAGAAAGACAACCAGAAAGATCTAACTGGCTGTCTGGACTAGCTTAAACTCCACACAGCCCTTATAGGTCCTTGGACACCAACCTTATCCAGAGGCATCATGCCCATTTGAAACTATTTCATCCACTTATAGGTTGAAAAGGCAGAGAATCACAGACCAAGATATTCCAGTTCCTCCTCTAAAATAACTATGGCACTGATGACTTGAACCACCGCTACCCTCGGTGGTAGCCCCAAGCCCTCAGTTATCTGACAGTTTGCTTTAACGTTAGACTGAATGTCTCTGTATTAACTGGTTACGTTCTACCATGTTCCGTGGTTCTTACAGGTGGGGGAGAACTTTGTCCCGCCCCTGCTGGAGGCTGTACTCATCGACTACCAGCGCAACGTCCCCGCCGCCAGAGAGCCCGAGGTGCTCAGCACCATGGCGACCATCGTCAACAAGCTGGGCGGACACATCACCGGGGAGATCCCGAAGATCTTCGACGCAGTCTTCGAGTGCACTTTGAACATGATCAATAAAGTATGTTTCATAGATGTTTCCTCTACTATTATAGCACTTTACTAGAATGGTGTAATCTATTAATTAGTTAATATTCTTAACTGGCCCTTATAGACTGCACATGATGTCAAAGGAACATTAACAGAAAGACACAGATGTTAGTGTTAGTTTGCAGCCATGTCAAATTCGGTGCTTCCTCCACAATGGACCGCACTGGCCAAAATGGCTGCCACAGTGAACCTGTAGTTCATGGGCCCCACATCACTTTTGCATGGGTGTAGGGGATAAATTTATGCTACAGACAATTGAAGTCTATCCAATGCAAGGTTGTAAACTGGAGGATTGTTGAACACAGGACACTTGTTATTATATGCGTGGAAAAAGTACTTCATATGACGGAGTCCTAGTCTTTAGTCCTTATAGAAAGTAATTTCACTGACATTGTCCAACTTTAATTTTTATTTCTCCTCCAGGATTTTGAGGAGTACCCAGAGCATAGGACCCATTTCTTCTACCTCCTCCAAGCGGTGAACTCGCAGTGCTTCCCGGCCTTCCTCTCCATTCCCCCGGCCCAGTTTAAACTGGTTCTGGACTCCATTATCTGGGCCTTCAAACACACCATGAGGAACGTTGCAGACACTGGTAAGACCCTCCATATGCTTTGGCCTTAACTACCTGTTCATAAATACTATGCCTTTCACGAGATTGGAACTGTGTGTTGATGAATGAGGTTGTCTGACTTATCTGAGGTGAAATGCAGGTCACTTAACTCTATTTCAAATATTATGGGTGTTTCAGACACAGATTAACTCTAATCCTGGACTAAAGCTTTTTTCAGTCTACAAATGCTTTATTGTCCAGGACTAGGCTTAATCAGAGTCTGGGGAAAATAGTCCTTACGGTACATTGTGGAATTATTGTCATCAAGCCACTCATCCCTGCGCTCTCCAGGTCTGCAGATTCTTTACACCTTGCTGCAGAACGTGGCCCAGGAGGAGGCTGCCGCACAGAGCTTCTACCAGACCTACTTCTGTGACATCCTCCAGCACATCTTCTCCGTCGTCACAGATACCTCACACACAGCAGGTGAGGGTGGTGGGGTCGGCGGCTGACGTTAAATATCACCGGAAACATCTGGTACTGTAATAAGTGTTGGGTACAGGCGAGGAATCAGAGGCCATGTTATACACTAGATGGTTTGTTTCTCGAAGGGGATATTTCACTTTGGCGTCACATCGCAGCAGAGTCAAAAGCAGACATGTCAGATGGACACGACAACGTGCTTAAGTGTCACTGGTGAGTGCAAGACAAGTGTGGGTACAATTGATGTTATGCTTGACTTTCTGCAGGGCTAACCATGCACGCGTCCATCCTGGCGTACATGTTCAACCTGGTGGAGGAGGGTAAAATCAGCGCCACCCTCAACCCAGCCAGCCAGCACAACCAGGGCTACGTTCAGGAGTACGTGGCCAACCTGCTCAAGACGGCCTTCCCCCATCTACAAGAGTAAGTGTCTTGTCAGCCTGCCTATCAGAGGGCCCCTGTCAATTAAAATGTTTTGTTGTACTCCACTCTGAACACTAAGAAAGGGATGTGTTAGTTTGCAGCCTTGTCAAATTCTGTGCTTCCTTTACAATGGACCGCACTGGCCAAAATGGCTGCCACATTGAACCTGTAGTTCATGGGCCTCATCTCTCTTATATTGGTGTTGGGGATACATTTGTACTACAGACAATAACTAGTTGATCTAAAGTGATCTACTTATTGTAGGTAGTTGCTATGTAGGTAGGTGAATGTGTTGTGATCCTGACTTTCCTCTCCATTCCAGTGCCCAGGTGAAGGTGTTTGTAACAGGTCTGTTCAGCTTGAACCAGGACATCCCTGCTTTCAAGGAGCACCTGAGGGACTTCCTGGTGCAGATCAAGGTGAGTCACTCTGGTTTTGTAGCCACACACACGGGTGCAAACACTTAGACACAAGGGCCAGAGTTACAATCAGTCTGAGGTGTCAAACCACTGGAGCATGGTAGATAGACATATTTGTCCCTCACACTCAACTCTCAACTTCCTCTCTTTACTCCCTGTCCAGGAGTTTGCTGGCGAGGACACCACAGACCTGTTCTTGGAGGAGCGGGAGACGTCGCTGCGGCAGGCCCAGGAGGAGAAACACAAGCTACAGATGTCCGTTCCCGGCATCCTCAACCCCCATGAGCTCCCCGAGGAGATGTGCGACTAAGTGCCGCCACATAGGAATGAACACAACAGCAAACATGTACAGTTTTTGGGGAAAAAGAAAGCCAAGAGAAGCTGGGAGCTCTTGTCAATTGTGTGTGTGTGTGTGAGAGCAAGAGATTGAGAGGTGCTTTGTCGACCAAATCAATGCCAATATTTAAATGAGAATTGCGCCTCGGATTTGGCACTCACCTTTTTTGCATACGGACGCATTTTATACAGAGTCATTTGTGTAATAATACGATATTGCTCCTTTTCCCTCGCTAATTCAAGCTTTTATGTTTTTGGTCATCCTCTGTTTAGCCGTGCATGAAGTTGAAAGAATTAAATAATTATTTTTAACCCTTCATTTCCCTTCACCCTCCCCCCCCCCCAACGATCCTTCTATTTGTTTATATGTAAGATATGTTAAAAGCACATGCAAAAAGGTTACTTTAAAAAGTGCTGTAGCGTCAGGAAGTGCTCCAATAAAGAGCTTTGTGTGTTTTTCTGAGGAGCCGCATGGCCTGCAGATGAATGTGAAGGTCAAGGGTGGTAAATGACGCTGCTTCATTTGTTTCTGTTTTGGCAGCAGTTTGTATGTGTCGGATTCTGTTTGCACCCAAAACTGACCGCTCTGACATTTGGACGAGAATGTTAGATCAAAGGAAGGTTATGTGCATATCATCTTGTTTGTAAAGCTGTCTTAGTACTATGGGAACATAAAGTTGGTTATTTTTACAAAACTGTATGTCCTATACCTTTTGTGTGTTTGTTTCCTTCAGTCGTTGAAGGTTATTAAATCAAATTTCTGGAATTAGGATTTGAAACCACTGAGCACTCAGAGGTCTGCATTTTGGTCAAAATACGTAAGGAAATACTTGAGTAACAAACAAAAAAAGATGTCATGGTATAATACAAAATCCCAAAATGAATAAAAGGTATGCTGGTGCCAATGAGGAGGTGCCAATTAACCTGAGTCGCAGCGCACCGGTCCATGACCAGTGACGTGAATGGGCACAAGCGGTAAGGGAGGTGTACCCACTCAAATCGAACCGTAATCTCCGCCGCGCTGTAATGTTAAGGCAGTATTGTGCATCGTCCAGAAACAAACATCTATTTTTTAGCAAATATGTTAAACATTTCAAATTAGTTCTCAATGGGAAAGCCGATCAAGTTTTTAAAATAAAAAACAATCACTTTCATGTGAAAACAGAATCATTGTTATTACTGAACGGGCCACCTGGCTCACGCGCTGGAGGTAGCCCGGCTCCAAAACGAATGAAATCACTTTTAACCCGGTGCATACTTAACTCATCGGGGTAATCCGGGCCAGATAATCGAATACGATCAGTGGCTACTGGCTGGTGCTCTCTTGTCTGTCTGCTGTATGTGAATGAAACGCCATTTGTAAACGTTTCTTGCTGATGGAGTAACCGCGAGACAAGCGGAAAAAGTCGAACAAGGCGAAGGAGACAACGGAAAGTTACGAATTATGAACATGCTGTGCCCCCACCCCTTTTCAATATGGCTGCCGTATCTACTCTACAGTAACGCTCCGATTGGAGATTGACTCGACTCTGTATCTTAATGCCTTTTACTTTTTGACTTTATCAACGATATTTAGTATCAAATGCAATCTGAATCAATTACTCTCCCTTATTTAATTTAATGCATTAGCAAACCTTCACTAACAACTACATCGGGCCTTTTCCCCAAAACAACCAGGTGCCAACAATTCGTATCCATCAACAATTTCCAATGGTTTGACTACACTTTTCCTTTGTTATTTTTTTAATGAACAATGTGTGAAAACTGCGCCGAGCTGGTGGAGGTTTTAAATGAAAGTAAGTAAACAATTTTTATTAAATGTTTTAGTGCCGTAGTGGTCCCCTAATGCTAGCTAACGTTAGCTAAATCAGGCTACCTGAGGGAAGCTGGACAGCTAGCTATCGTAACCCTGTCGTGCCTGGTTGTTCTCCACTAGCCAGACAGCTGCCAATGTTAGGCCTTGTCTTGAATTAATGATCTGAATGTAAATGGAACCTTTTCTGCAACTTTGAGGCCTGTCTCTGTCAAATCGCTGCATAATGAAGGAGATGCATGAGTAGAGTTAACTAGCTAACTAACCTGACGAGATTCTGAACATCATGAACTTTGTTAGCTAACTAATTAGATTGGGCTGATGCCATTGCATGGTAACTTGGTTAGCTATCAAACTTAACGTTGGTTAACTGCCTGTAGAAATGTGGTTTGATATGTATTTGGCCATAAAATGTTTGCTACACATTGCATGTCCCTTTTTTGTCCGAGGCGAGAGCGGTGGTTGTGGAAGTGGTGCATGTTGTGCAGGCGTGTTCGCTCTTGCTAGCTAACCTGTCTGGTTGATATGTTTGTCAGTTTCACGTTGAGTAACGAGTTGTCCAAAGTTAACTAACGTTAGCTCACTGACTAGCCCTTTAGCTGTGGTCAACTGGCATCAAAACGGACTGATTCGTTTTCATATTTGGGTTGCCACACGCGCTGTAATAATATACTTTTGCCAGATTCGAAGCAAATGTTTAGCATTGTCAGCTAACGTTAGCTAAGTAATATAACACTAGTTTCTGTACGTAAAAACATTAAGCCATCTAGCAAACTAGGGATGTAACCAATGCTAACTATGACTATTAGCGTTTTTGTTAGCTAGCTATAAGCTTGTTCTTATTCAAAATAAATGTGCCTACGAATGCCATTGGATGTATTTCCTAGTTCCGATTAAAATTGACAGTAGTAACGTTTGAACAGATGATTTGCTAGCTACGAGGTAACGTTAGCTAACTAGGCCATATTGCTTTCACGACGGGATGTTGGAGCGAATAAACAAAGGCCCATTTTTTTAGGGCTACATCAATTGTTTCCTCCATTGCAGTTATAGATATATGAAATTGCAATGGTTTGTGTATGTGGAGTGCGCATTGCAAGGCATTGGTGATGGTAGCAAAAATACACTGCTTCGTGGCCTGGTATACTGTGCTTTTTTATTTATTTTACCTTTATTTAACTAGGCAAGTCAGCTTAATTACAAATTCTTATTTTCAATGACGGCCTAGGAACAGTGGGTTAACTGCCTTGTTCAGGGGCAGAACGACAGATTTTTACATTGTCAACTCGGGGATTCGATCGTGCAACTTTTTGGTTACTAGTCCAACGCTCTAACCACTACTTGCCTGCTTCCCATATGAGTTGTTTGCCATCAATAACATGGGGTTTTGCATTTGAAATCTTAATATGCTTTTTTGCTAGTTTTGGATGTCTTATGTCTTACACCTATTTTCAGTCTGATATTAGTGTCTAAACGTTTGATTTGGGCAAGGGGGGTAATCTTGTTTAAAATGGTCTCCATGTCTTGGGTGGATATCCAAGCCCACATGGTAAAGCGGTTGTGGGTTGCTTATTGTAGGACCCATTTGAAAGGGGGATCATGAGGGCGCAGCTCAAACGGTCTTTCATCCTGTCAATACACATTTAAAATAAACTAGATTAATGGAATATAAGATATCCCCTCCCCCAAATCTGTTATTCAAATGAGCAATGAGTATGGCACTAGGTACTCAGATTAACATGGTTGTTGGTGGTTTGTAGGCAAATTACGGAAAGATAAATGTAGCCATACTTAAATGTTCCACACATTTAATTTGGCCTATAATCAGTGTATTATTAAAGTGTGTGGAGGATTAGGCCTATGTCACTAGTGTTCTAAAAGGGCCTTATTTTTGTCTTTGCGCACACACCCTCTCTCTGGCCCACATGTATGTCTATCAACAACGGTTTTGGAAATGGCTAGTAGGCTACACAGTAGTACGTTTTCAGTACTGTTTTACCTGTGATGGGTCATCCCTCTGTTCAGCAAAACAGAGTACACCCCTGTGTGTGTGTGTTTGTCGGCACCAGGCTCCCGCCAGCGAAGGTGTGAGGGGCTTGTTTCCTGTGACAGGCTTGTCTGGAGCGCCAGGGTGCGAGACTGGCAGCCCCATGTGTGCGAGACTGGCAGCCCCATGTGTGCTTTCACCAGGTGACCCCTCACCCTGAATTTGCTGTAGCTTTTGCATGAAGCCAGGAATGTTTTGTGTGTGTGTGTGTGGCTGCATGCATGCAAGGGAAGTGAGGGACTTACTGAGGGAATGAAGGGATTCAACCCGCTATTGAATATGCTGTGCAAGTAAGCCTGCAGGGTGGCAGGTAGTCTAGCTGTTAAGAGCGTTGGGCCAGTAACCGAAAGGTCACTGGTTCAAATCCCGTGCCAGCTAGGTGAAAAATCTCGATGGCCCCTTGAAGAAGACACTTACCGCGAATTGCTCCTTTAAGTCGCTCTGGATAAGAGCGTCTGCTAAATTACTAAAATGTAAATGTAACATGTGGCTGCCATTGTCAATCCCCACATACCCTGCTTTAAGATGCTGTCTGGCACTGTGGCCAGCAAGGCAGAGGTTGCCCTTGAGCATAGATCTGGGACCAGTTTACCCGCCCACCCCTAGCCTAATACTAATCCATTGATGTAAAAAGCCAAACTGATCCTAGATCAGCACCTAAAGCCAACTGTTGCTTCCACCAACACAGGAAGTTGAGCTCAGCAGAGCCCCTGCTGAGTTGTAGGTGTCTATTTTACTTCTCTAATGTTTTTGTTACAAGCTCAAAGCTTTGCTGTCAGAACAATGGCTGGGATTTCCAGATCCTCTTATCTGGGAATGATCGCAATGTTTTTGGTCCAGGCCACCGAACACAATGTCGTGGATTGTTTTATGAAGGGAGCTGGGAATTTTGGCAAAGTCCAGTCCAAGATAAAATAATAATATAAAAAAAAAGGTGGTTAAAAAGGGAATTAAGGCAGACACACACAGTTAGGTCAGGGTCAGGGCAAGGTGAACTTTAGAACGCTGTTTTGTTGTTCATCTCAGGAACAGACCCACTTACCTAGACACAAGTTCCACTTTGTTCTGTTCTGTTTCTCTTGGTAGTGTTTTGGCACAACTCCAATTGTCACAGTGGTTATTATTAGGCCCTATTCATGATAAGAATGTGACATTTGGGCCTAGGTCAGTCAGGCATGGAAATTGCTGATAGGAATGGGTCTCTTGTCACAAAGTTTGAATGTAGGCTGCACCTTTTTTAAATGACACTTCTCCCTCCAACATAATGTGCAATACTCATCGTATAGTTTATTTCATTAGCAATTTATCTTAAGTCCAACTTTTAATTGGCAGTGAAGAAAGAGAGGTAGCAGTAACACTTAAAGTATTCCAAAACAACCACAGGTGCTCCCGTGGAGGAATAGTACTAGAAAAGCCAAATAAAAAATGATAACACAAATATGTCCGTAGTGGCATAAAAAAAAAATCTAGCTTAAAGCACTCGTGTGGGTTTGTAAGTTAAAAAGCCTTTAATATGTGGGCTAAGTCATTTTGTGTATCGGCTAACGCTTTCATCACGGTGTCCTTTTGCTTTTCTTGTTCGTAGTCTTGGCATGTGGGGCGGCAATATGGTCAGTTTTGTCTTTTTGTTCTGAGAGCAGAAAATAGGGTGCTGGTACAACAACAAAGATCTGTGGTTGAGGGGTGGGTGCAAACGCAGCCTTCCCAGAGTCCCACATCTTTCATTTACACCATCGACTTTGTGAAAGACACAAGTGCTTTGGGGTTGCAGAATAATATAGGCAATGCCGCACTTTCCACAGAAAAGTTAGAGCTGAACTTTTGACACAGCAATAACCTTCCATTGGACACACTTTGCCCCACACGTTGCTTACATTTTGTTTTGAGACTGTGTGTGTGTATGCTTGTGTGTCACCAAAAGGGATGTGCATGGTTATACGAATATCCTAAAGGATGTTAGTATTAGAGTACTTGGGGGTATTCATTTTTGCAGCAATAAAATGTATAGGCCTATTTTAAAATACAGGCATTTTCTAAATTGAAATATCCATGTGACATTGTTACAAATAAGGTCCGTGACATTTCAAATGATTAATTGAATAAAATCAACTTTTCAATTATGTTGTGACGTGCCCCATGTCATTCGTCTACACCTAGATTTAAATGTGTCCACAGTGTGTCCGAAATCCCTTTTCCCACGCTTTATTCAAATGCAATTATGCATTCTAAAAACTGTGGAATAGGCAACATATGATAACACAGCAACAACTGATGGCAGTAGCTAACTAGTGTAGCCAAACTAGCCAGCTAAACGAGGTGCCTCTCGGTCCCAAACACACATTTTCTGGAGACTTGTGGGAGGAGTGCTTTCTGATAACATCGCCCATTCTATGCGATTTCGGTAGCCTGTTTACATCCGGATTTAGGAGAAATCTAAACACAATGCATCCCTGACCAACTCCTGAAGTGGTCAGTCAGATCTGAACACAATCAGACCACAAAGGGACTTTTCAATGCGATCTTCGTGTTCTGATAGCAGTAGTCGCATGTAAGTGCCAAGTGTAGACACAACCTCTGCCTGTCTGCTCGCTACCACCTCACCAGCATCTCCTAGCAGCAATAGAGCGCCAGCCTCAATTTCGCGCAACAGTGCTCAGGTTAAAAACGTACGTTTATTTCAAATATCCAGATACAGACAAAAATGTATGATACTATTCAAATAATGAAATGATTTCTACCCTCATCCCTAGTCACCGACACATAATACAGTAGCTGACTTGAGCCTGTAGTTGGAATGCCTGTTGGTGTGGAGTACCTGTCAGTTGTCGGTAATGGGGAGCCTTGCCTGTCCCCGTGCTAATGTGGTGCCGAGGCACGTTTCTCACCAGAGACTTGAGACTTCCATGGGTCAGTCTCCCATCCAGAGTAGAGGATCATCTCTGTTCTCCTGTTGACCAAAGGACCGTTCGCATTGCGCCTCCCAGATATATATGTTTTGTTGTTGTAGCAAAGTGTCTGTCAAACACTTTAATCTTCAACAGTCTTTGATAATGCCTAAAATATTTGAATTGCAATTTCAGCTTCCATTGTGTGCTATTTTCTAGCTCGCGGCCACCATGTAGCCTTTGAACAAGCAGTGTGGGTCAAGGGTCATGTCCCACACTTGCCTTTTCCATGTACATTGAACTGTACTCACCACCCTGTCTGCTCTCTCTTCCCTCCAGTATCGGATGCAGACAGCACTGAGGGCCTACAGCTGAAGAAGGAGCATGCTTTACGAGTCTTCAGCTACATCAGCTCATGGACCCAGAGGTCAGTCTCCCGCTCTCCTCTGTTCCCCGCATTCATTCATTCTTCCGTGGATTCGTCCCAAATGGAGCCCTATTTAGTGCACTATTTTTGACCAGGTGCACTTCTTTTGACCACTATGTAGTGGAAAGGGTTTCATTTGGAACGTAGACCATTATTCATTCATATTTAAAAGGGGAAGATGTACGCTCCTGGATAGCTCTAGGTCTATCTGAAGTCATTATCAGCCATGAATTCATTGTTTATTACTTGCGCTAACGGCTAACCAATGTGTTTTAGGTGTAGCTTAGCATGTAGGCTAGCTAAGGTCACTAGAGGACAAGTGGGTCATAAATAATAGGTTTTTCGGCTCGCTTAGTGGTGGTTGTTATTGTTGTTTAACAACTTTGTGTTTTTCGTGCCTGCACGGAGAAGAGCCTTGAGGAATTTTTGACCTTTCATAGTTCTACCACTCCCTGTGAGATCAGGCAAAGTGCTTGACTGATCAGGGAAAGTTGATTCTAGTTTTGCATTCTTCTCTTTGTGTTTCTGATTAGTGGGATCCTTCATGTGTTTTAATTGGTTGCTGTCTTATCAAAATACATGGTGGGGGGGAAGAATGTCTAATAGGATGGTCAGTAATATAGTCACAGCCGTTTTACATAACGTTATTGTCACAAGAAACCGTATTCATGAGAACAAACAGAGCTCAAAATGGATCCAAGGGCTGCATTCAATTAAATCCTCCACAACAATGCATATTCTGTGTATTTGTTCATTCAGCTAAAGCCCACTTACATGTCTTATTCAGAAAGCGAGAGAACTGAATATTTTCTGTTGCAAGTACCTTAAACTAGGCTTCTCTTGCTATGTTATTTGAATATGGGGAGTAAAGTATGTTTCTATGCTTTATTCGCTTCAATGCAAGTTTGATTGAATAGAGCCAATAGAGGAGTCTCTAAAGATGGCTGGTTGTTGAGGCCAACACAGGCAGAAGCTACAGTTGACTGTCGTGTGGGCCGTGCATTGCCTTTTTATGGTTCCCAAACGTTTTGGTTCCTCGACCATCCAAAAGGAATGAGTCAGCCTCGAACTGCGACCCCAGTAGGAGTTGACTGCGACTCACTGGTGGGTCTTTGTGATTCGCAGTTCACTCAATCCCTCTCGCCACTCCTCCTTTCCCTCCACAGGCAATGTCTATGCTGCTTCAAGGAGTACAAGCACCTGGAGGTGTTCAACCAGCTGGTCTATGCCCTCATCAACCTGGTCATCGCTCAGGTCACCAGTCTGAGAGAACGCCTCTGCAGCGCCACCAGCCAACGGGGCGTCACCGACGACGAGGCCGCAGGTGGCGAGGAGGGGCCAGGGACAGAATGGCGAGGAGAGGGAGGGGGTGGAATAACTGGAGCAGGGCCACACCCTCAGCAACCGCTCACCTCGCCTGTTGAGGACGAGCCGCTGAACGTGGAGAGGGACTCGGCAGAGGAGGACGGCGCCGGGGACGCACCGGAGCAGAACCAGAATAACAACAACCAGAACCCAGTCCAGGGGACGAGCCAGGCCCAGCAGGAGGCCCCCAAGCCAGGGGGTAGTGGTATTGGGGCGTCTGAGGCTGTAGCTAGCAGCAGTACGGACTGCCAGGCCCACGAGGACATGTTTGACTCGTGGAGCACCGAGGACCGGGAGAAGCTGCTGCTCTGCGCCGCCAAGATCTTCCAGATTCAGTTTCCCCTGTATACGGCTTACAAACACAACACCCACCCCACCATAGAGGTAATGGAATGACACACCCTGAAACAACACAATACATAATCAAACCCCACTGTAGAGGTAATAGAATAACATGTTTCCCCCGACACAACACCCATCCCACCAAAGCAGTAATGTTATAATATGTACCGCACACTGCACCATAGAGGTAAAAGCGTAACATGGACCCATACTCACAACTCAATTATGGATTCAGTATATCAGCATTTATCTCCATGGTGTACTTAATACTTGACAATGACATTGGTGTCCTCCTGTTCTAAAATATTCGAACATTTCTCAGTATACAATATACTCGTCATACTTTCTTTGTTTCCTTTTTCCAGGACATCTCTGCTCATGAAAGC
The DNA here is from genome assembly GCF_029448725.1 of Salvelinus fontinalis. Lineage (NCBI taxonomy): Eukaryota > Metazoa > Chordata > Actinopteri > Salmoniformes > Salmonidae > Salvelinus > Salvelinus fontinalis. The sequence continues at coordinate 10,637,834 of NC_074667.1, forward strand.
AATATCCTCGGCTCCTTCTGCGACATGAACGTAAGGACTCCTCCGCCCTCTCTTTGTTTTTACGACTCCACTGTTTCGTCCAAAAACACAATACTCGATCCGCCTGAATGTCGCTTTGTGTCGGGTCCAACTGTTTACGGCGACATCTACGTCTCTCAAATGGCACCCTATTCCCTTTACAGTGCACTACCTTTGACCCGGGCCCGTATGGCTCTGGTCAAAAGTACTGCACTGTATAGGGAATAGGGTGCCATTTGGTATGCATCCTACGTCATCCAGTCCTTTGAAGCAAAGGCCCATGTCTTAATGTGTGGTCTGCCTGTTTGACCAATCACCAATCTCCTCCTAGTCTCCTCTCCTCTTTCCTGTGGTCATGTTACTCATATCAGTGATTCATGACATCTTGGGTCTATTTATATTTTATTGGGAAGCTGCTTGAAAAGTGGCATGCCCAGGGCCCAACAGCTGTGTCCCATTTAGGACTGGGAGAGTAGGGAGGCAGGACTCTGAACACTCTTCCCAGGTTGTTGTAATGGGTTTTCACTCGAGGAGGTTTGGTGTAGATTTGGTTAACAATAGGTCCTAGAACAGTTCTCCCTCAGGGGTCCAATTACAAATGTTTCCTTTAGGACCAGGGGAGACAGAGGGAGAAGGCTCTCTCTAAACACTGATCTCAGGTCCCTCTTGTGGCTTTTCAGGCCAACGTACACATGAGGTGTGAAATGTGTCTGCAGTGTAGTTTGGGTTTTTATTAAATTGAGGCTCATTTCCACCTCCAAGTGCTGTCGATCTTTCCCCAGAGTACAATAATCGGTTTCGGGCTAATTAAATAACTCTCCAGCTTATACCTTTCCACCGTATTTAACATTTATGTGCTTTTAATGGATATTTTTAGTGGAAAAAGTTCATAGTCTGCATCAGACCGGAGTTCAGATAGTATTCTGTGCTTAATTGACCTTGCCTAGCTGGAATAAAACCAATGGAATACTCTAATCAAATTGTATTTGTCACATGCGCCGAATACAACAGATGTAGACTTTACAGTGAAATGCTTACTTACAAGCCCTTAACCAACAATGCAGTTTAAAAGTATTTACTCAAATAAACTGAAGTTTAAAAAATTATAGAAAAATAACAAAGAATTAAAGTGACACAATAAAGTAACAGGCTATAAACAGGGGGTACGGGTACAGAGTCAATGTGCGGCAGCACAGGTTAGCTGAGGTAATATGTACAGTACCAGTCAAAAGTTGACACACCTACTCATTCCAGGGTTTTTCTTTATTTTTTACTATTTTCTACATTGTAGAATAATAGGGAAGACATCAATACTATGAAGTAACACACATCGAATCATGTAAACAAATCAAAATCAAAATATATTTGAGATTTGTTATTCTTCAAATTAGCCCTTTGCATTGATGACAGCTTTGCACACTCTTGGCATTCTCTCAACCAGCTTCATGAGGAATGCTTTTCTAGAAGGAGTACCCACATATGCTGAGCACTTGTTGGCTGCTTTTCCTTCAATCTGCGGTCCAACTCATCCCAAACCATCTCAATTGGGTAGAGGTTGTGTGATTGTGGAGGCCAGGTCATCTGATGCAGCACTCCATCCCTCTCCCTCTTGGTCAAATAGCCCTTACACAGCCTGGAGGTCATTGTCCTGTTGAAAAACAAATGTTAGTCCCACTAAGCCCAAATCAGATGGGATGGCGTATCGCTGCAGAATGCTGTGGTAGCCATGCATCACCTGATATAGAGGTCCTGAATGGCTGGACGCGTGGCCCCAGTGATGAACTGGGCCGTACGCACTACCCTCTGTAGTGCCTTGCGGTCGGAGTCCGAGCAGTTGCCGTACCAGGCGGTGACGCAACCATTCAGGATGCTCTCGATGGTGCAGTTGTAGATCTTTTTGAGGATCTGAGCACCCATGCCAAGTTTTTTTTTTTCAGTCTCCTGAGGGGGAATAGGTGCTTTCATGCCGTCTTCATGACTGTCTTGGTGTGTTTGGACCATGTTAGTTTTTTGGTGATGTGGACACCAAGGAACTTGAAGCTCTCAACCTGCTCCACTGCAGCCCCATCAATGAGAATGGGGGCATGCTTGGCCCCCCTTTTCCTGTAGTCCACGATCATCTCCTATATCTTGATCACATTGAGGGAGAGGTTGTTATCCTGGCACCACACTGCCAGGTCTCTGACCTCCCTATAGATTCTCATCTTTGTTGGTGATCAGGCCTACCACTTGTGTTGTCGGCAAACTTGATGGTTTTGGAGTCATGCTTGACCATGCAGTCATGGGTGAACAGGGAGTACAGGAGGGGACTGAACACGCATCCCTGAGGGGCCCCTGTATTGAGGATCAGCGTGACAGATATGTTGTTACCTACCCTTACCACCTGGGGGTGGCACGTCAGGAAGTCCAGGATCCAGTTGTAGAGGGAGGTGTTTAGTCCCAGGTTCCTTAGCTTAGTGATGAGCTTTGCGGCCACTATGGATTTGAACGCTGAGGTGTTGTCAATGAATAGCATTCTCACGTAGGTGTTCCTTTTGTACAGGTGTGAAAGGGCAGTGGGGAGTGCAATAGAGATTGCGTGATCTGTTGCGGCGGTATGCAATTTGAAGTGGGTCTAGTGTTTCTGGGATAATGGTGTTGGATATGAGCCATGACCCACCTTTTTAAGCACTGCAGACGTGAGTGATGCAGGTTGGTATTCATTTAGGCAGGTTACCTTGGTGTTCTTGGGCACAGGGACTATGGTGGTCTGCTTGAAACATGTTGATATTACAGACTCAGACAGGGAGAGGTTGAAAATGTCATTGAATACACTTGCCAGTTGGTCAGCGCATGCTTTGAGTACACGTCCTGGTAATCCGTCTGGCTCTGCAGCCTTGTGAATGTTGATTTCTTTAAAGGTATCACTCACATCGGCTACGCAGAGCGTGATCACACATTTGTTTGGAATAGCTGGTGCTCTCAAGCATGCTTCAGTGTTGCTTGCCTTGAAGCGTGCATAGAAGTAATTTACCTGGTCTGATAGGCTTGTGTCACTGGGCAGCTTTTGTAGTCCGTAAGAATTTGCAAGCCCTGCCACATCTGACGAGCGTCGGCGCCAGTGTAGTAGGATTCAATCTTAGTCCTGTATTGACGCATTGCCTGTTTGGTGTTCGTCAAGGGCATAGCGAGATTTTTTATAAGCGTCCGGGTAAGTCCCACTCCTTGAAAGCAGCAGCTCTACCCTTAAGCTCAGTGCGGATGTTGCCTGTAATCCATGGCTTTTGGTTGGAGTATGTACGTACGGCCACTGTGGGAATGACATCATCGATGCTCTTATTGATGAAGCTCCCTACTCATTTGGTACACCAGGCAGGCTAAAGCAAATGCTCAAAGATTTCATATTAATTCAGCAAAAAAAGAAACGTCATCTCACTGTCAACTGCATTTATTTTCAGCAAACCTAACATGTGTAAATATTTATATGAACATAACAAGATTCAGCAACTGAGACATAAACTGAAGAACTTCCACAGACATGTGACTAACAGAAATTGAATAATGTGTCCCTGAACAAAGGGGGTGTCAAAATCAAAAGTAACAGTCAGTATCTGGTGTGGCCACCAGCTGCATTAAGTACTGCAGTGCATCTCCTCCTCATGGACTGCACCAGATTTGCCAGTTCTTGCTAGTCTCTTCCACTATGATGTGTGTTATGAAGCCAAAGTAAATTTTCCATATCCGTGTGGACAATAAAGTTGTGTTGACCTTGTTTTTCCCTGTGACCAGGATGTGGAGGTCCCCTTGCACTTGCTGCGCTACGTGTGCCTGTTCTGTGGCAAGCACGGTCTGTCGCTCATGAAGGACTGCTTTGAGTCAGGCACGCCAGAGAGCCTGCCCTTCCCCATCGCCCACGCCTTAATCACCATCGTCTCCAATGTGAGTAGGAGTTGATCCAGCCACCCAACATTGCAACCCAGCCCAACCGCTCATAATTTACATATGTTTATATATCCACCCAATCCTGGATGCATTTACCACTACCTCCAGATGCTGTTTCAGCTCCATCTCCAGAGCCACATGTATGCAGATGTTCTTGATGCAGTTTCTATGTTATAGCACAGCTGTTTCGTTTGTGAATGCTCTCTCCGTCAGTAATCGCAGTGAATAATCAGTTGTCAGCCAGCTCTGTGTAAGTGGCATCTGTTTTTAGGTTTTCCACTGCTTCTCACACATCTCAAGGGATGTCAGTCTGATTCCAAATCCGTTTGTTCTCTCCACACACAGATCCGAATATGGTTGCACATTCCCGCCGTCATGCAGCACATCATTCCGTTCCGCACGTATGTAATACGGTAAGTTCACACTCTCCATATCAATGAAACTCCGTGGTGAAGTCTCTGTATTGACTTCAGAGTGAGGATAATTAAGTCTTCATTCACTAGTGCCTCGAAATCCCTAATTAGGCATGTATCAATACAGATTGAATCACCAATCATTTATTGAATAAAATGCTTGTTAGTCCTGACGTTTTCCCCATATCAAATACAGCTCTCAACAATATGGCATCCCGTACTGCTGTTTAGTGATTTTATTTCTGCAGTCATTCTTAAGAGAATAAGAAAATGGGGCAGGGAGAGGGGAATTGCTGTTGCAGTCGGAGCTCCTCTCGTCAGAAATGGCCCAAGGGGCTGTTTGAAATGCATATTGTATTCGGATACACAGAGCTGTGTTGTTCGACTCGCCCACCACTTTCCAACACACAATCAAACGCACTTGATAGAGATTCTCCCCTGAATATTGGATGTAGTATTAGGGAGGACGTTATGCAAAAAGGGTAATCCAGCATATTGGCAGTCGATCAGCATAAATCAAGCTTGAATTTAGTGGATGCTCTTACGAAGCATATTTTTGTTGTATTTGAGTTGAATTTCTAAAATTCAATCAGATACTTGACTGTATATATTTTTTTCTGGATGGAAAGCAATTTCAGCTGAGAGCCCTCAGTCGGTGTAGTGTGCTTCAGTCTTGCCGTGCCACCAACTGGTGTTGCTAGGAAGAGCTTCCCTTGCCATGGTAACAGTGGCCAATGCTCCAGTCAGCGTCTCCTCACATGACCTTGGAGCAGCCAGACAGCTCGCAGGCCTCGCCGCACCTCTGTCATGTGACCTGGGTGGGCTGGATTAACTGGTCCTGATGTCCAAATGGAACATTCCTTACTCATTTTGGTCCTTTGTCTAAGAAGAAAGATGAAATGTGACTTTTTGGCTCCAGTGCCATTCCACCTTACAGCGTATCAATCCTTCCTCCTGAATTGAGCAGAATGTTTGTTTTCTCAGAAGTTATTAAAAAGATACATACTGTATCTTATTGATCACAGAGACCGTAGATTCTCATTGAAGCCAACTATTGTCATGGTTTTTCTCAGTAGCTTATCAAAGTGCTTCTCATCTGAGTGTTTCAGCCAGCCTCGATAGATGCCACACACTTAGTCCTTACTGTTTAGTTTGTCCAGTCATTATGTCCAACCTGTCTACCGTGTCTTCTCCAGAAACACACTTGAGAGAACCTGACCAAGGGACTTTAACTTTAAAATTAATCAGAACAAATAAATATATTTCCTAACAAAGGGACTTCCTGGTTTAAATAAAGTTTTATCTCAATTCACAATAACTTATTTCCAAATGTGTCCCTCCCCAGGTACCTGTGCAAGCTGTCGGACCAGGAGCTGCGTCAGAGCGCGGCACGCAACATGGCCGACCTGATGTGGAGCACGGTGAAGGAGCCGCTGGACAGCGCACTGTGCTTCGACAAGGAGAGTCTGGACCTGGCCTTCAAGTACTTCATGTCCCCCACGCTCACCATGAGGCTGGCCGGCCTCAGCCAAATCACGGTGAGACTCACACGTGTACCCAGAGACGCGCACACCCACTCTCACACACTGCTGTGTTGCTTGCTCTTTGGGAGTCTCGGCCCGGGTTACTGTGAAGCACATTGTGACAGATGTTTTGTTTTTGACACAGAGACACTTTGACTTGTATACTTTACTAAAGCTCCACTAGGAGTTTCAGTTTACTGTAACTGAGATTTTTACTCTAGGGTCAATGACTCGATAATGGGATGAAGTACACCGGTGTGTGCATGCATACATAATTCATGAAATGTTTATTCTCGTTTTCTCCCACAGAATCAGCTCCACACCTTCAACGACGTCTGTAATAATGAGTCTCTGGTGTCCGACACCGAAACGTAAGTCAATTGAGTTGATTTTACAATGAAACGCAAGTCAATTGATTTGAGTTAGCAATGCATCACGGACCGTTAAAGCTGCGTACCTCAACCTCAAACTGTCCCCCCCAGGTCAATAGCAAAGGAACTAGCTGACTGGCTAATCAACAACAATGTGGTGGAGCATATATTTGGACCAAATTTGCATATTGAGGTGAGTTTTCCCATTCCAAGTCGTTATTACAGTAAGTCAATACATTTTTATGGGTAATCTGTGTTTGCACTTCCCTGTTTATGAGGAGGTTGTCTTTGTGCCTCTTTGTTGTCGTTCCAGATAATTAAACAGTGCCAAGTGATCCTGAACTTCCTTGCCGCAGAGGGCAGGCTCAGCACCCAGCATGTGGACTGCATCTGGGCCGCAGCTCAGGTAACTAGGCCCTAAACACCAGGGCCCAGAAAGCATATAGAAAGCTTCTCAGAGTAGAAATGCTGATTTTAGGATAACTTTTGCCTCTTCAATCAAGTTGAGGGACCTGGTCTTAGAGCAGGGCTCATACTCTGAATTTGTATGCATATGTTACACTTTTCTTTACTATATTCTACCAAATAGTTTTGCTATTATTTCATTTAATTGAAATCCAAAGTTGTCTTTTGTGTCATTTTTCATTGATTGTCTCCTTGACCCTGTCTCTCTATCTATTATTATGTAGCTGAAGCACTGTAGCCGTTACATCCACGACCTGTTCCCCTCGCTCATCAAGAACCTGGACCCGGTGCCGCTGCGCCACGTCCTCAACCTGGTGTCCGGCCTGCACCCCAGCGCGCACACCGAACAGGTACCCACACACGCCACACATCATGAGCGCCCAATGGAACATGAGGACTACGAATTACCTAGGTCCGAGACGATGCCAGTATCGCGATTTCTCTTAGGTATTGTGGCAAGGAAACACAACACGAAAGTAATATAACTTCTTTAGAAACCGAGTGTCATCTGTAGTCTGAGTGATTGATTTTCCAAGCTATAGCACACCCTATTTTACATAAAGCAGATTTTTAAAGGACCAAAGAGTTTGGTCTGCTTTGTGTTTTGCATTTTTGCCATGGAAAAAAATATTACGATACTGGTATCGTCCTGGGCCTGTTATTACCTCAGATTAGAGTTACTTTAGGCCATGGCAAGGAGTGGACAATCAAATGTTCAGTGTGATTTAATCTAGAAATCACCAGATTACTTTAGGGCGCTTTATAGTCACATACACCCAGCCTTAACTAACAGAGCTGCTCTTTGTCTTGGTCACCTTCCCACCATAAATATCCTATAATTGTGATTCTGAATGTAATTCTATGCTGCCCACCCACCCTCCCTCCTCAGACCCTGTACCTGGCCTCCATGCTGATCAAGGCTCTGTGGAACAACGCCCTGTCCGCTAAGGCCCAGCTCTCCAAGCAGAGCTCCTTCGCCTCGCTGCTCAACACCAACGTCCCCATGGGCAACAAGAAAGGTACGATTGTTGTGTTTGTCTGTGGGTATTTCAAGGGGATATATGTTCTTTATCTTTGTGGTAGACAACCCCGGTGCTGTGGAGTTGCTTTGGTATGCTGGTTTTTGGTCCAGTCCAGCACTAATCAAGGTGATGAAGGTGTTGAATCAGGTGTTTTAGTGCTGGGATGGAACAAAAGGCTTGAACACCCTTTAAAACCTAATAACCAGGGTTTACCACTTGCTTAGATACATAGGCTCTTAAACATCTCTGCTGATATATAGACTACGTTGTGAATTCTGAAGTGTTTTGTGAGATGCGGTATCTGATGCTTTAAGCCTCTGCTTCTCGTCTCTACCCAGGCTCCCCAGCGGCCAGCCCGGACAGCAGTGACAACAGCGACACGCACCACAGCGGCGGTAGCGACATGGAGATGGACGAGCAGATGATGGGCAGCAGCAAGCGGGGCCAGCAGAGACTCTCTGACACAGAGGTTACCAGCACTCTAGTACCCTTTTCGCACTCTCTAGCTGGAGAAACAAGTGATGCACTTTCTCAATACATTTAATAGGAATTGCTGTTAGTAGTGAACTGTTAATTTCCAGCACTGTTCAGCAATCCATGCCTTGTTTTTTTTGTTTGCCTAGCCACTGTCTCCAACTGTTAACTTTTTAGCGTTTTTATCAAACAGCAAATCCAAGTCATTATCCCGATATTAGCATTCTTCTGGTTTCATGTAAAAAATTAACTTTTGTGGTTCTGCTGTGTGGCTGGTTTACCTGGAACTGATTCGGTCTCCTCTCTCCTCCCCGTCCAGGAGTCTATGCAGGGCAGCTCGGACGAGACGGCCAACAGCATGGAGGAGGGCAGCAGCGGGCCGGGCAGCAGCAGTGGCCACAGCGAGGGCTCCAGCAACGAGGCGGGCTCCAGCCGTGCCAGCCAGTCGGCGGGAAGCCCCGGCAGCGAGCTGCACTCTGACGACATGGCCGACAGCGAGATCCTCAAGGAGGAAGAGGATGAGGAGGAAGATGACGAAGATGATGAAGAAGATGATGACGATGAAGAGGACGAAGAGGGGAACAACCAGGGTGTAGCGGCCGAGGGCAGCCCGCAGAAGGAACCCCGGGACCAGCCGGAGGTCAGGAAGCGGAAAGCAGGCGAGGCGCTGATGGAGGAGCAGGGCGACAGAGCCGAAAGAGGAGGGGCAGGAGACGGACCAAAACCCAAAGGTTTGCCCTTTAACACCGAGGCAGCCGTCGGCATGGTAACGGCTACGGCATCGATGGAGGGCCACATGAGGATGCTGGACGCCTGCTCGGCCCGGCCTGAGGGGCCCGAACAACAACATTCAGAGATGGGAGGCCCCTCATCCCAAATGGCCCCTGGACCCCAGGAGCAGACCTGCCTGCCCTGCCCCGGGGACTTCCTGGGGGACGCCATGGGCAACGAGCTGTTCAACTGCCGACACTTCATCGGGCCCCACCACCATCACCACCACCACCACCATGAAGGGTAAGACTGTTACCATCTCTTTGCTTTCTTTACTCTAATCTGTGTCTTCTCTGCATCTCCTCTTTCACAGTGTTCTATGTTTGGCAAATTTGCCTAGCGAGATGAGGTTCTTTTTAAGGCTTCTATCCAACTTCAGAGCCCAACTAAGACAAACTGTCCGTGGCCAATTGTACAGGTTGAATCAGGACCATCTACGAGCAATTATGTCGGCGTCCAAATGAGTCGTGGCACCATCCATAGACGGTTGAGATGGCTATAGTTGCATAGATGTGTAGAAGTGTCCAGTCAATATTTTCTACGTTTGTCATGAGAAACTAGACATACACTGAGTGTAGAAAACAATAGGAACACTTTCCTAATATTGAGTTTCACTCCCTTTTGCCCTCAGAACAGCCTCAATTCGTCGGGGCATGGACTCTACAAGGTGTCGAAAGCGTTCCACGGGGATGCTGGCCCATGTTGACTCCAATGCTTCCCACAGTTGTTTCAAGTTGACTGGATGTCCTTTGGGTGGTGGACCATTGATGCACATGGGCAACTGTTGAGCGTGAAAAACCCAGCAGCGTTGCAGTTCTTGACACACTCATCATGGTGCGCCTAGCACCTACCATACCCCATTCAAAGGCACTTAAATGTTTTGTCTAACCCTCTGAATGGCACATACACAATCCATGTCTCAATTGTCTCTAGGCTTCAAAATCCTTCTTTAACACGTCTCCTCCCTTTCATTTACACTGATTTGAAGTGGATTTAACCAGTGACATCAGTAATTGATCATAATTTTCACCTGGATTCACCTGGTCAGTCTGTCATGGAAAGAGAACTGTTTGGTTCACTCAGTGTAAATGTAACTGTTTTCTTTGCGACATGAATCTTGTGCTTATTCAAGTGACGAAAACATGCATCGCCCTTCTAACGTTTAATCATCCACCAGGCACATGGTGGACGACATGCTGAGCGCAGACGACGTGTCCTGCAGCAGCTCCCAGATCAGCGCCAAGTCGGAGAAGAACATGGCCGACTTTGACGGTGAGGAGTCTGGCTGTGAGGAGGAGCTGGTGCAGATCAACTCGCACGCCGAGCTCAGCTCCCACTTGCAGCAGCACCTGCCCAACCTGGCCTCTATCTACCACGAGCACATGGTGCAAGGTAGGCTGCACTGCACGGTGCACCTAAGGTTGTGAATTTACTTAAATTTACCCAAAATTCCCAAGTTTCCCAGAAATCGTGGTTCGAAAATTACCGCACTCACGGAACGGTTTACCCACTCATTGCACACCGATAACGCCTCCGTTTACAGCAGCAAGAATCATGTAGTTATGGATCTACTAATCATCTGGATGGGTCAACCCAGTCAAATCTTTCACCGTCAGTTAATCCCGTGTAGCTCAGTTGGTAGAGCATGGTGCTTGCAACGCCAGGGTTGTGGGTTCGATTCCCGCAGTGAACCAGTATGAAAATGTATGCACTCACTACTGTAAATCGCGCTGGATAATAGCCTCTGCTAAAGGACAAAATAAAAAAACTTCTACCTGTAAACGTGACGACGTTCCATATGGCTGCGTTCTTATTTCCATTCTTAGTGTCACTCGATTTCAGTTGTTATCCTTGCAACGTTTTAGCATGACATTTTAGCAGTTCAGTAAATCTGTACTGAACCTTTTTTTGTTATGGCTCTCTTTTTCACCAGCGGCTATGTTTTATTCCTCTGCAGGGCCGCAGGTCCACAAGCACCAGTACTCTGGCCACGCCGTGACTGACATCAACCTGGACAACGTGTGCAAGAAGGGCAACACGCTGCTCTGGGACCTGGTGCAGGATGAGGACGCGGTATGAACCATGACACTGGATTACACCGTGTTCTAAGAAAGCGACCTTTTTGCTGAGTGATAGCATGTAGCATGCTAGTAGTCAGACAGCCTTGAAGCCGAGCTGCATAGACGCGGAGTTTGAGTTCCCATAAAACAAGCGACACATTTTGTTGTCTAAATGTTCGTTCACGGAATACAAAAAACAGTTTATGCTTTTCCATCCTATTTTTAAGCTCTGTGGGATCGGTGTCCCTATACCGGGACGGTTGATGCTGAACTTGCTTTAATGTGACTAGAATGACGTAAGCAACAGAACCTTCCAGGGCATAGACATGTCTTATATGGGCAGAAAGCTTAAATTCTTGTTTAATCGAACTGCACTGTCCAATTTATACCATGATATTGTTAGAGGAGAGTGCACAACAACAAAACACTTATCACAGCAACTGGTTTGATACATTCACCTCTGAAGGTAAATAATGTACTTACATTCAGTAATCTTGCTCTGATTTGTCATCCTGAGGGTCCGAGTTAAAATGTAGCGTGGATTTTATCAAACAAACTATCTTTATATTCAAATGTAGGAACTGGGTTCTACAATTTGAACCCCTGCTGTCTCTGGCTCTACACCCACCCCACCCCGTCATCTAGATGTGTAAAGGCTAATGATCCATCATGTATGACATTCCTGGGAGTGTGTAAACTTACAAAAATGACTTGGTAATACAAAATGTATGTTTTCTATAGTTATGTACTTGAAAATGTATTAATTGACCAATTGGGCACATTTGGGCAGACTTGATACAAAAATGTTGCTGTATTGCAATGCTTCACTGGATTAATCTGAAACTTTGCATACACACATCTAAATTGCGCCTAAACTGTGATTAGTATATTATGGCCTTTATCTTGCATTTCAAAGATGATGGATCCCCCCAAAAATATGCATATTTTTGGGGGGTTGTATTATCTTTTCCAGATCTAATGTGTTATATTCTCCTACATTAATTTCACATTTCCACAAACTTCAAAGTGTTTCCTTTCAAATGGTACCAAGAATATGCATATCCTTGCTTCAGGTCCTGAGCTACAGGCAGTTAGATTTGGGTATGTCATTTTAGGGAGGGGGGGGGGGGGTCCGATCCTTAATTAACTCTGTTGATGGTTTTGGCACGTAAGGTCTATGATAACTAGCAAATGTGCCCACTCTGGTCTTAGCACGTGGGCTATAGCCAACATGGATACAATGCGAGAATTTTAATTTGTTTATTGGCAGCCAGTCACCGATCATCATGTCAGCAGCATACAAATGAAGACTCCTGATATTTATTGGGAAGGAGCATCAAGCTCATTACAGTGAACTTTCACCACTCTGTGAAGTTCATCATAAATGATTTCATCTGGAGCTTAATAAACTGTGCATGACAAGACCACACACAGCATCGCATGACTGCCAATATATCTCAACATCATGGTTATTCTATCAAAAATTGTGCAATATGCACTGCAATTTGTTGCATATTCTAATCAGTGACTAAAAAATGTATCTACACTTGTCTAGCGTATTTAGTTTTTGTTGACATTTAGGGAATTTACCGACAATTTAACAGTTTGCGTCAAGCCTGTCATGAGTTTTTTTACATTTTTATATCCCGCGGGTACTTTATGAGCTTAAAAATGGTTGGATGGAAACCTGTTTACTGTGTTTGAAACGAGCTTTGTCAGCTACTAAATACTCAACGTATTAGGAAAGTGCATCATTTCTTCCTTCAGGTTTCAAGGAACAGCTCATTTATTATTAAAGTTAGTAATCGCCATTAGTTCAAATTGTATTTGTCACATACACATGGTTAGCAGATGTTAATGCGAGTGTAGTGAAATGCTTGTGCTTCTAGTTCCGACCATGCAGTAATATCTAACAAGTAATCTAACAATTTCACAACAACTACCTTATACACACAAGTGTAAAGGAATGAATATGTACATAAAAATGTATATGGATGAGCGATGGCCGAACGGCATAGGCAAGATGCAGTGGATGGTATAGAGTACAGTATATACATATGAAATGAGTAGTGTAGGGTATGTAAACATATAAGGTGGCATAGTTTTTAAAGTGCCACATTTATTACATCCAATTTTTAATTATTAAATTGGCTAGAGGTTGAGTCAGTATGTTGGCAGCAGCCACTCAATGTTAGTGATGGCTGTTTAACAGTCTGATGGCCTTGAGATAGAAGCAGTTTTTCAGTCTCTCGGTCCCTGCTTTGATGCACCTGTACTGACCTCGCCTTCTGGATGATAGCGGGGTGAACAGGCAGTGGCTTGGGTGGTTGTTGTCCTTGATGATCTTTTTGGCCTTCCTGTGACATCGGGTTGTGTAGGTGTCCTGGAAAGCAGGTAGTTTGCCCCCGGTGATGCGTTGTGCAGACTTCACTACCCTCTGGAGAGCCTTATGGTTATGGGTGGAGCAGTTGCCGTACCAGGCGGTGATACAGCCCGACAGGATTCTCTTGATTGTGCGACTGTAAAAGTTTGAGTGTTTTTGGTGACGAGACACATTTCTTCAGCCTCCTGAGGTGACGGAGGTGAGTGCTACGAGGCGGTAGTCGTTTAGCTCAGTTACCTTAGCTTTCTTGGGAACTGGAACAATGGTGGCCCTCTTGAAGCATGTGGGAACAGCAGACTGGGATAAGGATTGATTGAATATGTCCGTAAACACACCAGCCTGCTGGTCTGCGCATGCTGTGAGGACGCTCCTAGGGATGCCGTCTGGGCCAGCAGCCTTAGAGGGTTAACGCGTTTAAATGCTTTACTCACGTTGGCTGCGGTGAAGGAGAGCCCGCAGGTTTCGGGAGCGGGCCGTGTCGTTGGCACTGTATTGTCCTCAAAGCGAGCAAAGAAGTTGTTTAATTTGTCTGGGAGCAGGAATTCGTGGTCCTCGACGGGGCTAGTTTTCTTTTTGTAGTCCGTGATTGACTGTCGACCCTGCCACATACCTCTCGTGTCTGAGCCGTTGAATTGCGACTCTACTTTGTCTCTATTCTGACGCTTAGCTTGTTTGATTGCCTTGCGGAGGGAATAGCTACACTGTTTGTATTCGGTCTGTTTAGGATCTCTGTGATGTTCTGAAGTCTGAAAAAGATGCGAGTGACCTTTCTCCGTTCTTCCCTGTTCCATCAGATCCACCTGTCGGAGGGCTTGATCAACGAGGCGGAGAAGCTGCTTTGCTCTCTGGTGTGCTGGTTCACCGACCGCCAGATCCGCATGCGCTTCATCGAGGGCTGCCTGGAGAACCTAGCCCACCACAGGTGTGTGTGTGTGTGTGTGTATGCGTACATATATGAGCGCGTATGTCTGTGTGAACAACGTAGCTCTGAAGTTAATTGACGTCAAATTATTTTGTAATAACATCCCTTTGTTGGCTAGCTATTATATGAAACTTGTTTTGTGACGCCATCCTTTTCTCTCTTTCAGATCCGTGGTCGTCTCTCTGCGCCTCCTTCCCAAACTTTTCGGCACTTTTCAGCAGTTCGGCTCCAGCTACGACACCCACTGGATCACCATGTAAGCATCGCACCGTCCACATGATTATAACAGACAAATGTTGTCCATTACATGGCATCACAGAATAACATTGACAATGCAACAGCTTTGCACATATTGCAAAAACTATTTTTTTTGTGACATTTGGTATGTTCGTAAATTCACTTTGGAGTGCCAGAGTGCGGTCAGGGCGATTTTTGTAAATTCAGAGCGTTTCACTCTCGACGCGTTCAGAGTGCACACTGGACGCTCTGGCCGAGAAGTAGGGTTGATCCGAGCGCTCTCAGCAGCGTTCTAACTGGCTAAAGTTGGCTAACTTACTAGCTACTTCCAGACACAAATGAGAGAACACCTCACTCTGATCATTTTCCTCACCCTAGCAGAGCTGGTTAGGCTGTTTTCATGTTATCCAGAGCGTTGGTAACTGTAGCTGTGCTGCTGGCAACAATTCAAATTTTTGGGGGTGTCGAAGTTTACTGACACCGGTCACATTCAACGGCTGTTGCGCCTTCTTAATTTCATCAATTATTCTGCGCTCTGGCACAGTCTGAAAAAAGTGCTCTGAAATCGGAGGAGGTAGTGAATTTACAAACGCACCCTTTGATGTCCTGTGTCATGTCTTTCAGGTGGGCGGAGAAGGAGCTGCACATGATGAAGCTGTTCTTTGAGAACCTGCTGCACTACATCCATGAAGTCCGAGAGCAGAGGCACAAGTTTGCCCTGTGAGTAACCCACTCATTCTCTCCACTACAGTACCCCCCCCCCCCCCCATTGACATTATTGACTTTGCCTTGTAACTATACAACGGTAACAGTTTTATTACTGTGGAATATGGACAACATATTTGATAGCACAGCATGTATTGTAGGTATACCGATGTAACCACAGCTTATTAAGCTGCCCAGTCTCGCTGCAGTGCGGTTCTGGTGTGCAATGGCTGCAGACAGTGACTCAGTGGTTGTGTATGTGGCCAGCTGGGAGGTGCTGGCTGCTTTTAAGGGACCGCTGAGACAAAATGACACACGAATGTTTTGTCCTGACAGAACTACAGAGGGTGTAGCTAGACTTTTGATCTCCTTATTTGAAATGTGAAACGCATTGAAATGGTCTTTTTATAGTGATTGTTGCAATTCAAAAGTAAACGGAATAGTTCATTATGAATTATGTTCTTTGTTTACTATGCGATCACAGGTATGGCCACAGTGCAGAAGTCCAAGTACGCTTGCAGTTCCTGACCTGTGTCTTCTCCACACTTGGCTCCCCAGACCACTTCAGTAAGTCAACACGGTCGCGTTCATTAGGCACCAAATGGAACAAAACAGACTGAAACTGAACAACCTAATAAGAAGTCCAATAAGAAACTCATTCCAACTTTCCGTTACATTACCCAGTCTTCACATACAACTCAACAGAAACATCCCCTATCATTGTCTGCGTCTGTGCCTCTATGGCTGGCTGGCTGGCTGCACCCTGGGGGTGGAATTGGCCCTAGAGAAGTGCAACTTGATGAGCCTCTCTCTCTCTCCTACAACAGAGACCTCTTTGTCCTCTGGAGTCTCTAGAGAGGGGTGACCGGATCTACCTAGCTAGCTAACTCACTCTGTTCATAGCCGTGTGTGTGACTTTTGTGTGTGCCGTGTTTGTGTGTGAGCATGTGCATGTGTGCGTTTGCAGACTTTTGTCTCTGTTTGAAGAGGAGCTAATGTTTGGGATTTAGAGGTAGACTGGTGGACTCCCTGCCCCGGTGGCTCCCGACCAGGATGTACAGACTGCCATTCTCCGTGATACAAAATAAATAACGTAACGTGATAGTGCAGCCAATTTTCTCTGGCAACCATTTGTATTGTGTTTACGTGAATGCGGTGTACATGTTTATCTGGTTGTGTGTCCATCGTGGATCCCGTGTGGGAGTGATACCCTCATCTTCCCCTTTACAGTCTGAAGTGTGTGTTTGTGTACCAACAGTCAGACACCAGTTAAGCTCCTCAGCAGTGAATATGTGTGTGTTTGTGTGTGTGTGTATATAGCAGCGGAGTATTTGTTCATGAACACACACTCTAACAGCCTCTCCTCTCCCTCAGGACTGAGTCTAGAGCAGGTGGACATCCTGTGGCACTGCCTGGTGGAGGACGGAGAGTGTTACGACGACGCGCTCCACTGGTTCCTCAACCAGGTCCGCAGCAAAGACCAGCACGCCATGGGCATGGAGACCTACAAACACCTCTTCCTGGAAAAGGTACGACCGGACTGGACCATCTGGTCTTCGTGGGGAGGGGTGTCTATGACAAGTGTCTTTCCAGCATGGTCTGTTGATATATAGGGAATCTCAGCAACAACTAAAAAAAACTCCACAAATTGATAGCTAGAATCTGTAAAACAAATAAATATAGAAAAACAACTTGTAAAAAGTCTCAAAGTTGGGAAGTCATTGTGAAAGGTAATTGAAAAGTGATTGAGTAGCCAGGGGATACAAATTGGTAAAATTGCCCAAATCGTTGAAAAGCCTTGCCCTTAAAGTCACAAACGTTTACCATTGTAATACCTTTTGCCCTTAATACCTCATGTGTTTCCTCAGATGCCCCAGCTAAAGCCGGAGACCATCAGCATGACGGGCCTCAACCTCTTCCAGCATCTCTGTAACCTGGCCCGTCTAGCTACCAGCGCCTACGACAGTGGCTCCAACTGCGAGGTACACACACTTCAAATATTTGAATCCACAAATCACATTACAGAGAAGGATTCAAGCACCAACACACACACACCAGATTAAGACACACACACATAGGGGACACACACCCGAGTACAGTTGCTCATACACACACACACACACACACACACACACTTTTATTCACACAAACACACCCAGTTTGTCGTCTGAGTTTGCTAACTTCCAGGCCCGTCATACCTATTTGGTTATAAAAAATAAAAAAAAAGCTAGATTCTCCTTTAGGTCAATGTGCAACCCATTTTTCTTTGTGACTTGGCTATTGATTTTCCCCATGTTGTCACTAGGGCTGGGCGATATGGCCAAAATCTCATATCCCGATAACGATACATATCACGATATAGCACCTTTTCTGTAAATTCAATTAATAAATAGTATATATAAAATGACCATGTAAATAAAGGCCTATTTCTTATTACATTTCGAATTCAACTCAGTAAGTAAAAGGTAACTTACTCATATTTGATTTTCTCTTTTTATTTAGAACCTTTGTGCAAATGTTTAATTAAGCATGTAACAAAATATAAAATATGCATGTATAATATCTAATAAGGTAAATGGAAAACACTTGAACTGTATATTTATTTTGTTTGAGACTATAGTTGAAGTCGGAAGTTTACATACACTTAGGTTGGAGTCATTAAAAGTAGTTTTCAACCACTCCACAAATTTATTGTTTACAAACTATAGTTTTGGCAAGTCGGTTAGGACATCTACTTTGTGCATGACACAAGTAATTTTTCCAACAATTGTTTACAGACAGATTATTTCACTGTATCACAATTCCAGTGGGTCAGAAGTTTACATAAACTAAGTTGACTGTGCATTTAAACAGCTTGGAAAATTCCTGAAAATTATGTCATGGCTTTAGAAGCTTCTGATAGGCTAATTGACATCATTTGAGTCAATTGGAGGTGTACCTGTGGATATATTTCAAGGCTTACCTTCAAACTCAGTGCCTCTTTGCTTGACATCATGGGAAAATCAAAAGAAATCAGCCAAGACCTCAGAAAATAAATTGTAGACCTCCAAGTCTGGTTCATTCTTGGGAGCAATTTCCAAATGCCTGAAGGTACCACGTTCATCTGTACAAACAATACTACGGAAGTATAAACACCATGGGACCATGCAGCCGTCATACCGCTTAGGTATGACCGCTAGAGAATCAATCCCAGAACAACAGCAAAGGACCTTGTGAAGATGCTGGAGGAAACGGGTACAAAAGTATCTATATCCACAGTAAAACGAGTCCTATATTAACATAACCTGAAAGGCTGCTCAACAAGGAAGAAGCCACTGCTCCAAAACTGCCATAATCAAGCCAGACTATGGTTTGCAACTGCACATGAGGACAAAGATTGTACTTTTTGGAGAAATGTCCTCTGGTCTGACGAAACAAAAATAGAACTGTTTGGCCATAATAACCATTGTTTGGCGGAAAAAGGGGGAGGCTTGCAAGCCGAATAACACCATCCCAACCGTGAAGCACGGTGGTGGCAGCCATCATGTTGTGGGGGTGCTTTGCTGCCGGAGCGACTGGTGCACTTCACAAAATAGATGGCATCATGAGGAATGGAAATGATGTGGATATATTGAAGAAACATCTCAAGACATCAGTCAGGAAGTTAAAGCTTGGTCGTAAATGGGTCTTCCAAATGGACAATGACCCCCAAGCATACTTCCATAGTTGTGGAAAAATGGCTTCAGGATGACAACAGTCAAGGTATTGGAGTGGCCATCACAAAGCCCTGACCTCAATCCCATAGAAAATTTGTGGGCAGAACTGAAAAAGTGTGTGCGAGCAAGGTGGTCTACAAACCTGACTCAGTTACACCAGCTCTGTCATGAGGAATGGGCCAAAATTCACCTAACTTATTGTGGGAAGGCTACCCAAAACGTTTGACCCAAAGGCAATGCTACAAAATACTTATTGAGTGTTTGTAAACTTCTGTCCCACTGGGAATGTGATGAAAGAAATAAAAGCTGAAAGAAATAATTCTCTTTACTATTATTCTGACAATTCACATTCTTAAATTGAAGTGCTGATTCTAACTGACCTAAGACAGGGAATGTTTCCTAGGATTAAATGTCAGGAATTGTGAAAAACTGAGTTTAAATGTGTTTGGCTAAGGTGTATGTAAAGATCTGACTTCAACTGTAGGCCTAAAATATATTATTTTTAGTTGCTTGCCTGTTTTGCATGTTATTTTGGCATTAATACGTGTCATCAATTTTCATTTGGTACCTTGGGTTTAGTTTTAGCACCAACTCACAAAACCCCCGTTTCTCGACTGTGTAAATTGGGGCCATGTCTTAACAGCTGCCGTTACAATTTACATCTGTAATCTCCTTCCATCTTCTTGATTCTTTGCCATATGGAGTGCCGCGTGCAAAAGCCTCTTGCAACATCTGAGCTTGTGGGTTTGTTTTGAGCACTCGACTGTACTTTTTTGCGTCTCATCCGTAGACTCTCTACTGCGTTTGCCAGCAGCTAATCGGCCATGCCGATTAATCGGTCGACCTCTAATGAAGTGTGATTTGCGACACAACAAAATAAACCCCTCTCTCTCTCTCTGTAGCTGTGTGGCATGGACCAGCTGTGGGGCATCGCCCTCAGGGCCCAGTCCGCAGACATCAGCCGCGCTGCCATCCAGTACATCAACTCCTACTACATCAACGGTCAGTGGACCTCCTTTGGTAGCTGGTACATGGTTGAAGACTAGTAGTAGTATTTCTCTACCATTTTCATCCTTGTTTTATATTGCGAAAAACTGAAGTGAAACTCTGTCCACAGCAGTACATCTAGATCCAGGGGTTGGATCCAAAACATCCTAGTTTATAGTCATTATATTGAACGCGCGGTTTTAGATGTTTGTGTTGAGGCTTATTTCAACATGCCCATGATGACCTACAGATTTACGAGTTTGACCGATATCGATTCTGTGTGTGTGTGTGTGTGCCTGCCTTTCTGTTTGCGTGTCCGTCTCCGTCCCCCAGCTGGTAAGACAGGCCTGGAGAAGGAGCAGGAGTTCATCAGTAAGTGCATGGAGAGCCTGATGATGACCTCGGCCAACCTGGAGAAGGACGCCCACTCCAGCCTCACCGTCATCGAGAGGGGCCTGCTCATGCTCAAGACCCACCTGGAGGCCTTCCGACGCAGGTAGGGAGTACACACACTCACAGAAACGATGCGCAGAAACTCACACACAGAGAAACACACCCGCTCCTTGTCTCCATCCGCTCAACCTGTGTACATTATGCCCCGCACCTCTAAAGTTAACCAGAACACTGCCTATCCTCAACTAATATTACAGACTCACCTAGTAGAGATCATCCCTGGACCTGGAGAGCCCCCTCAACTCCCGCGCTAATTTCAACCAGCGCTAAGAACCGTGTGTCTTTATGGCGCTCTCTCACTTTCTCCCTACCCCCCAACACTCTCTTTGTCTCCTGCCCCCTCTCCAGGTTTGCGTACCACCTGCGTCAGTGGCAGATCGAGGGCACGGGCATCAGCAGCCACCTGAAGGCGCTGAGCGACAAGCAGTCTCTGCCACTGAGGATCGTGTGCCAGCCCGCCGGCCTGCCCGACAAGGTACCCAAGAAAGTACCCAGCATCTTGGTACTTAATTATTAACCCTTGGTAGATTGGCACACTCAAATGCTTTTGTTGCTGTTGTGTTCTGTGGTGTTAGGAAAAATCTACAGGCCACGATGTCAAAATGAATGGAAACGATTGGTGCAAGCTAATTTCATACTTTTACGGAATAGAAATATGTCTGTTTTGATACTACTGTGAATGCTGTGTTCGCATTCTAGATGTTTGTAAGTATGTTTTTCTAACACACTTTTTTTCTCTCTGTGTGTGTGTGTGTGTGTGTGCCTGTTTGTGTGCCTGTGTGTCTGTTTGGCCACTTGCCTTTGTCTGTCTGTGTGTGTGGTACCAGATGACCATCGAGATGTACCCCAGTGACCAGGTGGCAGACCTGCGGGCTGAGGTGACCCACTGGTATGAGAACCTGCAGAAGGAGCAGATGAACCAGCAGGCCCAGCTGCAGGAGTTTGGACAGAGCAGCCGCCAGGGGGACTTCCCAGGTCTCTCACCTTTTGACCCCTGATCCAGTGTAGCGCCAATACTAATGGAGAGTATCGGTTGCTTTTCCTTGATTCCTCGCATCCTCTCCTCGCCTTCTGAAAACCAATTGGATGAGAAGGATGGGAGGAGTATGCGATTGGATGGAATGAAGGAAGTGCGATTGAGATTCTCCCGAAGGCTGTTGCATCCTTCCGTTTTGAAGTAATCACTGATCGCACAGTGTATTTTGTAGCAGTATTTTAGGGCCAGTCTCAGTAGTCTTGAATTGAATTTAATTCAATTAGATCTTTGTCCCAAAGGGCAGTTCTTATGCAGTGAATGGTTTCCTTACCGCCTCATTAGAAATGCATGCTTCCTTTGGTGGTTTATTGAAGTACTCCACTCAGAACGAAGGTTTACACCGTTTCTATGCAGTCCTTTCAGATTTGAGTCATGGTTATTCACTAAGGGAAAGGACCAAGTTAATGGATCAGAATCTGCTTTTCGTGTTGGGTGTTTGCACAGTCTGTTTCTAACGCGCGTGTGTTTCCTTCAGGTGGTTTGATGGGTCCGGTCAGAATGATCTCCTCGGGCCATGAGCTCACCACGGACTACGATGAGAAGACCCTGCATGAGCTGGGCTTCAAAGACATGCAGGTAACTACTTGGCAGTCTGCACTTAGGTGTACACATTCACACGCTCGAGCCGGGATTCAATCCCACCACGGGTTATTATGCATTTACGGCTTTTAAAGGCCATTTCGGATTGAGCCGACATATGCAGCGTTTACGCGAAGGAGTTCTCTGCCAAAGCGGGCCCATTGCCTTTAAAAGCGGCAATGCCTATAACCTGTGATTGGCCCCCTATCTATTGTACTCATGCCTCTCCCTCCCCTTATTTACAGATGGTGTTTGTCTCGCTGGGCGCCCCACGGCGGGAGCGTAAGGGTGAGGGGGTGCAGCTCCCGGCCTCGTGTCTCCCCCCGCCCCAGAAGGAGCACATCCCCATGCTACTGCTGCTCCAGGAGCCCCACCTCACCACCCTGTTCGACCTGCTGGAGATGCTGGCTTGCTTCAAACCCCCCAGTGCCCTGGGAGACAGCCCCGAGGTGGGTCATGGAGAGTGTGTGTGTGTGTGTGTGTGTGTGTGAGGGCATGGGTTAGGGCTGTGTGTGAGGGGATGTTGAGGCTGTGTGAGATGCCAGCTTGCTTTAAGCTCCCCAGAGCTCTGGGAGAGGGGGCCCTGGACAGTCCCATGGTGTGTGCGGGGGGGAACAAAGTGGGGTTGGCAGATCGGTGTGTGTGTGTGAGGGGGTTGTATGTTGGGGGAAGAGTGGGTGAATCCCTTTTGCATCTCCATCAATGTGTGTGTGTGTGTGTATGTTTGGGGATGGATTTCATTGTATAGTTGTAAAATGTTTAGTCTATTAGACGCCCTGAATAATCTAGCTAAGGAAATCAGAAAGTAACAGCTTTTGAAAAAGCAGCTTGGAAACGGCTACATAGAAACCAGACTCGAAACACTCCATCCGATGAAATGTCAAATAGACTTTGAACAACTATCCCTTCCAGAATATAAATTAGGTTCTTCCTTCCAGGTGCATCATGCATAATGCATCACGACTGTCCAATTGTCTTCTGGCAGTCGTTTGATAGTCCAGTAAAAACGTACTGCAGGGCTGTGTCCCAAATGCCATCCATATTCCCTTTATAGTGCACAATTTTTGACCAGGGTTTATATGTTCTGGTTGATTAGTAGTGCACCATATATAGAATAGATGCAAAAGTAGTGCACTGTGTAGGGAATGGGTGCCATTTGGGACTCATCCCTGGAAGGTGTTGTGCATAGGATGTAAGGCGCTCATCTGTCAACGTGTGTATTTTAGTCACAGCGGCGGGAGCCGTCACATGGACTCAGAGGGGTTATCCAGTGGGCTGTTTGTTTGTATCTCTCTCACTCTCTCTTTTGCATGCATTTATCCCTCTCCCCCTCTCTTCTCCCCCTCTTCACTTCCTCACATCTAACACTCACCTGATCTGACCAGAACGTTAAGCAATTACTTGAGTCAAAATGAGCTATTGACTATGAGTGTGTGCCTGGTTTCGGATGTGTTTTATAGGCAGTGGTGAAAAAGTACCCAATTGTCATACTTGAGTAAAAATATAAATACCCCAATGGAAAGTTACTCAAGTAAAAGTCACCTAGTAATATACTACATGAGTAAAAGTCCCAAATAATTTTGTTCTAAATATACTTAAGTATCAAAAGTAAAAGTATAAATCATTTCAAATTGCTATTAAGCAAAGCAGGCAGACTTTTTTTAAATGTATGGATAGCCAGGGGCACGCTCCAACACTCAGACATCATCTACAAACGATGCGTTTGGGTTTAGTGAGTCCGCCAGATCAGATGCAGAAGGGATGTGTCGTGGAAGTTGAGTACTGAGAGAGACTTGGTCATTTCTTCAAACAATCATCTTTATTTAATTATAGCAATAATGAGGCTGGTCGACCCTCCCCCCCCACATCCTGTCGTTATCCACACGTGGGCTGTTGTCTTAACCCCACTCTGGCTTAGTTTCCCAGATACAAGAAGGATTTTGAGACAATGAGGGATTGTTCTACTCCGAAGCTATTTCTAGTAAAAAACATTCTTGTCTCTGTAATGTAGTCTTAACTCATTTGTCAGCTCAAGCCATCTCCAGTGATCATACGCCTAGATTATCTGCAGGGAAATAGAGTGGAGCCCATAAACACAGACACTAACAGGACAGAAATGTCTTATTAGTCAAATATTAATTGTTAACCATTCATTTCAAATAAACCCGGTAAATATGTCATTGTTGTCTTGATAGGTGAGTGAATTGGACCATTTTCCTGTTTTGCTAAGCATTCAAAATGTAACAAGTACTTTTGGGTGTCAGGGGAAAATGAGTTAAAGTACATTATTTTCTTTAGGAATGTAGCAAATTAAAAGTTGTCCCAAAAAAATAGAGGTACAGATACCCCAAAAAACGACTTCAGTAGTACTTTAAAGTATTTTTTCTGAAGTACTTTACACCACTGTTTATAGGACTGCTCCAGGGCCGCTGTGTGTGGGTTCTGTCACTGTGACAGCAGAAAATAAAGCATTTCTGTTCAGATCTCTAAATACAGTATTTTATTGTACTCTCCAGAACCTAAGATGTGAGGAGCTGCACCTCCATGCTGAGAACCTGTCGAGGCGCGTCTGGGAGCTGCTCATGCTGCTGCCCACCTGCCCCAACATGCTGGTGGCCTTCCAGAACATCGCCGATGACACGGTATGTCACCTATTCTCACACGCACTCCCCTACACACTGTCACACTCCCCTACACACTGTCGCACTCCCCTACACACTGTCGCACTCCCCTACACACTACCACTGACACACTTCCCCAATACTGTTGTGCATCTGCCACTGGGCCTGCTTATCCCTTTGCATCCTGCTCATCTGTTTCTACTAGTATTTCTTAAACATTCCCAGGGCCCCAGGAGTGTACATTTTTGTTCCAGCCCATCACGTAAACACCTCATTCAACATATCAATGGCCTGCCGATTAGTTGAGTTGTTCAATGAGGCGTGCTTGTTCTGACCCACTTTGCACACCAATCAAACACATGGACATGAATGACAGCGTAAAGATATGCGTCCTGTCTCATGTGTGTGTTCTCTGTCTGTCCGTAGGGAGGCGAGGGTCTGTGCTGGAAGGACCTGCTGAGGATCAAGAGCCCCCACAAGCTGCTGTACGCCCTGGAGATCATCGAGGCTCTGGGCAAGCCCAACCGACGCATCCACCGGGAATCCACGGTACTACTGGAACATACATACATACACAGTCGTATGCACACCCTCGCTCTGCTCACTGATTCAAACACGTGTACGAATGACCCCTGTGTTGTCCGTCTGTGTCCAGGGGAGCTACAGTGACCTGTACCCGGACTCTGACGACTCCAGCGAGGACCAGATAGAGAACAGTAAGAACTCCTGGAGCTGCAAGGTACTCCTCTTTTTTAAACGGTCTAACTCCCATTCTGTACACCCTTATACAAACCACTAATCAATCAAGTCAACTCCATTTCCTGTTTTTCGCTCTCTTTTTACAGTTTGTGTCGTCTGGGGGGCTTCAGTTGCTGTTGGAGATCTTCAACTCTGCCATTCTGGAGCCCAAGGACCAGGAGTCTTGGACAGTGGTGGGTGGATCAGAACCACATTATAATACATGGAGGAAATGGAATAGAATGGGTTGTATAGATTAAATAAAGTTTCAGTACATTAGTCATATGATGAGTGGTAATGATTCTGGAAAAGAGTTATTCGCACATTGAAAACTGCTTTCTGAGTTGCCGATTTTATCCAATTTCAAAGTGGACAATCATAAATAATATATAAAAACATGGGGGGAATGAACAGGACAGATAAAAAACTAAGTAAAGAATTGTTTTTAAGACAATGTTCTGTAGTTAATATTGAGGTTTAACATAGGTCATATCTCTCTCTTTCCTCCAGTGGTTGTTGGACTGCCTGGCTTGCCTGCTTAAGCTCATCTGTCAGTTTGCGGTGGACCCGGCCGACCTGGACCTAGCCTACCCTGACGTCTTCTCCTGGTCGGGCCTCACCGACAGCCAGCGCAAAAGGGCCTGGCCTGGCAAGTCCCGCAAGTCCACCGGCGACCACGGCAAGGGACTGCATATCCCTCGCCTCACAGAGGTACGCTGGTCCTCAGCTAAATGCCAGCAGCTGGGTGGGGAGTTGCCATCCTTAACTCTTTATGTGCAGGATACAGTAAATACAAAAGTATAATAACCCCAGATTAAGCAACTAGTAATAAAAGATGAATAAAACATTTTAATTTAGTCATCTTTACTTAATTTCTGTAGTAAAGGATACATTTCTGGAGAAGTAGAATGTCCTGTAGCCTCTCTTTCTCTCACATCTATTTCCTCTCCTCCTATCCTTCTGAAGCAGTCTTCTATTTCCTTTCCCTCTGAAGCAGTCTTCTATTTCCTTTCCCTCTGAAGCAGTCTTCTATTTCCTTTCCCTCTGAAGCAGTCTTCTATTTCCTTTCCCTCTGAAGCAGTCTTCTATTTCCTATCCCTCTGAAGCAGTCTTCTATTTCCTTTCCCTCTGAAGCAGTCTTCTATTTCCTATCCCTCTGAAGCAGTCTTCTGTTTCCTCTTCTCTCACTCTGAAGCAGTCTTCTATTGCTCACAGCTGTTTTGTTTCTCTGTACTTCCCTCCCTGTCGTGCCTAGGCCTCTACACGAACTTCAGAACTATCCCCATGGTTAATTATTTCTATCTTAAACACTTGATACACCCTCCTTTTTTCCCTTGTCAGGTCTTCCTAGGCCTTGTCCAAGGCACCAACCTGATCCAGCGCTTGATCAACGTGGCCTACACCTACGACAACCTAGCACACAGGTGAGCGAACACCCAAGACGAGGCCTATGTTTCAATAGTCACACTACGCACTAGTATGTAGTACTTAACTACTTAGTATGTTTGGTGTGGCGCAATGTATGTGGTCACACTCTCCATGCCAATAAAGGCTTTTGAATTTGAAGGATAACAAATGATTGGATTTGAAGGAATGTGTTGTAAGTTTTTATTGTTGTATGGACATGGATATCGGTGAGAAATGTTTTTGTACTGAAGGTTTCCCTCAACCTATCTTGACTATGTTTACTTCCTGTCTCACCTGCAGAGTTTTGAAGGCCCAGTCAGATCACCGGTCCCGTCATGAGGGTGAGCAAAATATTACGTAGGCTTAAATAATGTTAATCTACATGAAAAGCCCCACAGATATATATTTTTGTTCACACACACGTTTTACACTGAAAGGACGACTTTCATAGCCACCTGTCCGTTCTGTTTGTGGTTAAGCACGTTGTTCCTAGTAGTTTCACGTGTCTAATGGGTTATTCCTATGTTCCAGTGACCCACTACTCCATGTGGCTATTGGTGAGCTGGGCCCACTGCTGCTCTACGGTCAAGTCCAGTCTGGCCGACAGCGACCACCTCCACGACTGGCTCAAGAAGCTCACCCTGCTGGTGCCGGAGGTGAGATTTGGGGGAGAATATCATGAGACGTTGACCCCCCCGGAAATGAACAACTGTTATCTAGTATTGTCTCCATCTTGCTTTTCTTCCATCAACCTAAAAACTTGACTTATTTGTTTCAGTGTAACATTTGTGGGTATTTCCATCCAAAAATATAGTTTCTGGAAGAATCTAGCTATACTGCGATTTGTTGAGTTGTTCACTATCCTATTTTGATGCCACTGAAATACTAACGAATCTGTGACCCAATTGATCCGTGTGACTTTGGTAACAAAAGACACTCGCGTTGACACGGCACATTCCTCTATTTGATGTTGTTACCAAGGTCACACGGATCATTCGGGTCACAGAATCGTATCAATAGAAAGGCGAATAGAGGAATGTATTGCGTTTTAACGTGAGCGTGTTTCTTGTCGTCCTCAGACGGCGGTGCGTCACGAGGCGTGTAACGGCCTGTACAAGCTGTCCCTGTCTGGTCTGGACGGAGGAGAGTCCATCAACAGGTCCTTCCTGCTACTGGCCGCCTCCACGCTGCTCAAGTTCCTCCCCGACGCACAGGCCCTCAAACCACTGCGGGTGGGTAGAGCACACACACACTTGCCCGTATAGACACACGCATATATACACACGCACTCACAGAAACATAGACACACACACAAGCACAATTTTGTTGTACTGTATACTGACTAAAACAAATGTGTTCAGTGTGGGTTATTCAATTCCTAGGTCAAGTTACAGATGCCTAATATAAGTGAAGGGGCTTTGTAGCTGATGTGGTCATGTGTTCAGGTGGAGGACTATGAAGAGGAGCCCGTGCTGAGGACGGGCTGTAAGGAGTACTTCTGGCTGCTGTGCAAGCTCATCGACAACATCCACGTCAAAGACGCCAGCCAAACCACTCTGTTGGACCTGGATGCTTTAGCCAGACATCTGGCCGACTGCATCCGGAGGTGAGTCCAAGATGAATCCGAAGTCCAGTTCGGCGTCTGAAGCGGCATCCTATTGCCTATTTAGTGCACCACCTTTGATGGACCGTCGGCTCGGGTCAAAAGTAGTGCACTATATTGGAAATAGGATCAACCCAGGTCCCTCTTGAATTAGATATTTTATGTGTGATTGCTTGCGTTGTCCACATTCTTGCTGGAGCATGAAGGCCAGCTCAGTTCAAATACACAAGACAAGACTGTTTTTAAACCACTTCTACAATGACGTTTGCTTGATCAAACATTGACCTGTCTCCCGCTCCCCAGCCGTGAGATCCTGGACCAGCAGGACGGCGCAATCGAGGACGACGGTCTCACTGGCCTCCTGCGCCTCGCCACCAGCGTCCTCAAACACAAGCCCCCCTTCAAGTTCTCCCGCGAGGGCCAGGAGTTTCTGCGCGACGTCCACAACCTGCTCTTCCTCCTTCCCAGCCTGGCCGACCGCGCCCAGCCCAAGTGCAAGTCGCATGCGGCCCGCGCCGCCGCCTACGACCTCCTGGTGGAGACGGTGAAGGGCTCGGTGGAGAACTACAGGCTGCTTCACAACTGGGTCATGTCCCAGCACATGCAGAGTGAGAGGAACCTTCAGGAACCGTTAAATGCTGCTAGGAATATTTGTCAGTGAGAGTAATGTGTCGGCGGGAGGGCCCAAGGGAATACAATGGGTATTGAATTTGACATTGTGCTGGCTGACCGAACTGAAAATAGTTTGTCCCTAAACTGTGCTTAGCTGTTTGTTTTTTTTTGGGGGGGGGGGGGGTTAGAAATACTATACGCTGGTTTTCAACAAACATCCAAATAGCATCCCGTTGAAGTCAGGCCTTCCTGTTGGTAATGGCTGCTCCATGGATTTCCATGACCGGATCAAATGAGCGGAGCAAGTTGGTTTATTAAAGTTCAAGGTCCCAGTGTAAATGAAATGATTAGGATCCAATGTACATGTTTGAGCATCATCAAACATAATCTTTTATCCAGTATATTCTATTAGGCTCCTGAAAGATATGAAGATTTGTATTTAGTTAATTCAATTGACATTTCTACCCCCCACCCAGCCTCTCATGCCCCGTACAAGTGGGACTACTGGCCCCACGATGACGTGCGTGCTGAGTGTCGCTTCGTGGGCCTCACTAACCTGGGGGCCACCTGCTACCTGGCCTCCACTATCCAACAGCTCTACATGATCCCTGAGGCCCGCCAGGCCGTCTTCACTGCTAAGGTCAGTCCTCTAAATACTGTGCTCCTCTTTCTCTCTCTCTTTGTCCTATCATTACCTCTCTTGCTCGCCCTCTTACTTTTCTTATACCTCTTTCATTCTCTTTCTGTTTTTTTTCTGTCTTGTTCTCTCTCTCTTTCGCTCTCTCTCTCTCGCGCTCTCTCTGTGGTGTGTGTGTTTGTAATGGATAATATTACAATGGTTCCTTTTTCACAGGGCTGTAGGTTGTAATGGGGCAATTTCATCTCATCCACGCTTGTGTGTGTATATAGTACTTATCTGGATGATACGCGGCGGCCATTTTGCGCTAGAATGCTCATCCCACGCATGCTATTTCACTCCCACTTCCACCTGAAGAATGCTTTGATGTTGAAGTTGTGAATATTGTTTGTTAATGAGAGTTTGTGTTTTTTTTCCCAGTACGCAGAGGAGATTAAGCACAAGACCACCTTACTGGAGCTCCAGAAGATGTTCACCTATCTCATGGTACGCAGCCGGTCTCTCTCCTTCAGCCCTCTTTCACACCCCTCTCTATCCCCTCAGTCCGTTGACCAGGACAAATAGACATTGTCCCCGTAGAGCCACTGCTACTTCAATTCTTCACCACTCCACCTTTCTTCCATTGCCTAATTCTTCTCCCCTCTCCATCCCTGGTTCCAGGAGAGCGAGAGGAAGGCGTACAACCCCCGCCCGTTCTGTAAGACCTACACCATGGACAAGCAGCCCCTGAACACGGGCGAGCAGAAGGACATGACCGAGTTCTTCACCGACCTCATCACCAAGATCGAGGAGATGTCCCAGGACCTGAAGAACACAGTGAAGACTCTCTTTGGCGGCGTCATCACCAACAATGTGGTCTCGCTGGTAAGAATCACTGTACTCCTTTAAATGTTTACCGGCAACATTTCCATAGTGCAAAAGAATTCTGTAAAGTGCAAAACTCTTTATAAACCGCATTAAATAACACTGCGAGATAACGAGATTTACCGTCTTTTTTGTGTTTTGCACAATTCCTTTGCGCCACAAATATTCACTACAAAATGTCGCCCTATGTGTGTTTATTGCGTTCGCGTTGGAGTGTGTGTGCGTGTGTGAAGCCATCCTCATCCAACTAATTTTCTCTGTCCAACAGGACTGTGACCACGTGAGTCAGACAGCCGAGGAGTTCTACACAGTCCGGTGCCAGGTGGCCGACATGAAGAACATCTACGTAAGCACGTCGCCATCAACATCGTTGACTTTGTTTACAAGTGCAACCAAGTGTTATAGACTGGGGTTTACCTTCCAGTCACAAGTCTCAAATCTCATAGCACTGTAGTATCACACCGATGCCTTCTATTCAGCTTGGAATTTTTACTCTGGCAAATGGAAACTTTTCCTCATGTCATCCTATGTTGTGTTCTGTTAGTCTGGTGTATTTTCTATGCTCCTAGTTCGTGTGGGCATACAGTGCTGCTTGGCGTGTTGCTAGAGACGTCGGTGTGTCTTCGTGTTTCCTCAGGAATCTCTGGACGAGGTGACCATCAAGGACACTCTGGAGGGGGACAACATGTACACCTGCTCCCAGTGTGGCAAGAAAGTACGCGCCGAGAAGAGGTGAGTCGACTCGAACCTCCCGAAGAGGACCCTGCCGGTCCAAATGCGTTGTACTTTCTCTCCTGAAAATAAGCTAAACATAATACATTGGAGGTGGTAGTTGTATACTAGACATTTTTGGAATGGTTAGCTGGTTTTCCACCAGTTGATGTTGGTTTACGATTTGAAGAAATAACTTAGTGACATCTCTAGTTTCTCTTTTTTTTTTTTTTTTGTCCAAAGACCTGTGCTTCTATTAATCTCCCTTCCCTTTCTCCATCCTGCTCCGTTCCAGGGCCTGCTTCAAGAAGCTTCCTCGCATCCTGAGCTTCAACACCATGCGCTACACCTTCAACATGGTCACCATGATGAAGGAGAAGGTCAACACGCACTTCTCCTTCCCCCTGCGCCTCGACATGACCCCCTACACCGAGGACTTCCTCATGGCCAAGGGCGACAGGAAAGAGGGTACGCGTCACTTCCTGTTCCCGACAGAGCTCCAACCACCTGATTGGTTCTCCATAGGGCCTGTACTACATTCACTTGATGTCACTATACTCTCTATTCGGTGTATTTGAAATCGGGTTGAATAGCAATAAGAGGAGAATTCCCTTTTCATAGTCTGTAGGAAATAGACAAATGTGCAGGTGGTGGATAGAAAAAATAATATTTGAAAACAATGTCGTGTCTGTAATGCTCCCCGGGGATTTATCGCGATATATGAGAAGTTTTGAACCTCTTGGTATCTTCGTCAGGTCCACCTAGCCTATCAGAGGGCAAGCTAGGTGGAGCAACCAGCATACTTTCAACCAAAAATTGGAGGAATGGATTGCTCGTTGAAGTGGTCCACTATACCCTACTACAGGTTTCCGGGAGGAGGGTGGGGCTAAGGTGGCGGAGAGCTACGAGTACGACCTAATCGGCGTCACGGTGCACACAGGCACGGCAGACGGCGGCCATTACTACAGTTTCATCCGAGACATCGTCAACCCGCACGCCTACAAGAATAACAAATGGTGAGGAATATCTCTGGCTCTTATTGAAATCAGATCAGTGGGGAATAAAAAAAAATAAAAAAAGAGGTCTCATGTTATGGCTTTACAATACACTGTGCTACATCTGAGTGCTTTAGAATTTTCGGGAATATAATCGACTGTCATTAACTTAGTTTGCTTTTCTCAGGTACCTGTTCAACGATGCCGAGGTGAAGCCCTTTGATTCAGCCCAGCTAGCCTCCGAGTGCTTCGGTGGAGAGATGACGGTAAATCCTAAAATAAAGACAAAGCTCCAGTGTTTTCCTGTTCATTTATACTTTTCAATACTGAAATGTTTCGTCTCACCAACATATGTCTTTTAGACAAAAACATACGACTCGGTCACCGACAAGTTCATGGACTTCTCCTTTGAGAAGGTCAGTTTCCCTGTAAATCGTTTTCTAATGTGACATTTAGTTGAATGAAATGGTGGGTTTTAAAGTTGACAGTTTGTCCCGTGTCTCTCCCTCCAGACCCACAGTGCCTACATGCTTTTCTACAAGAGAGTGGAGCTCGAGGAGGAAAATGGCAAAGACTTCAACTTCGACGTTTCTCCAGATCTACTCGAGGTACCCGGCTGGTTACAATCTCATGGCGCTCTCCTTTCTCACATTCTTTATTCTCTCCCAACTTTGAAATACTTATTCTGTATTTCTTTTATCTTCTCTACTCAGTGGATTTGGCAAGACAACATGCAGTTTCTCCAGGACAAGAACATTTTCGAGCACACATACTTTGGGTAAGTGACACATTTCTTGAACTAGCCATCATGATGACGTTTTCTGAAGCTAGACTGCAGATGTGATATTCTTGAGAACTTATGTTAAGAGTACTTTGCTTGTGTGCCCGTGACTTGACCCTGAAATATATAACTAAATCGATTTTACTTACGAAGTACTGTCTCAATTAAAGCTCATATCCATTCAAATATGAATATGCTCTTGATCTATTAACATGGTGTAAGTTATGTAGGATGAAGTGTTGCCTTGGTGGATAAACTGGTCTGAGATCAGTGTTGTGACTCTCTCTGTACTCTTACCTCCAGGTTCATGTGGCAGCTTTGCAGCAGCATCCCTAGCACTTTACCAGACCCCAAAGCCATCTCCCTCATGACTGCCAAGGTACGACCGCACTCCACTAAAGCCTTATTCTCAACCATAGAACTTAATTTGAAAAATCCTTGAACTTTTCGCAGATTTATTTATGGCTTTACCTTGACACTTTGAATATACTTTCCACTCTCTCACTTCTCCTTGGTTACAGCTTAGCACGTCATTTGTCCTGGAGACATTCATTCACTCTAAGGAAAAGGTGAGTTGTCCTTCCTTACTGTCAGTGGATGGCTCCCTCTAGTGGCTAGATTGCAGTGTGGTTATTTTTTAGCGATTTTTGATTTTTTTTGCCCTCTGTTTTACCGCGTGGAAGATGGTCTGTAACTCATAGCAAAGGTTTGTCTAAATTTCGTCTGTGTTTTCAGCCCACCATGTTGCAGTGGATCGAGCTACTGACCAAACAATTCAACAACAGCCAGGCGGCCTGCGAGGTAAATTGACTGTTGAAGCGCAAATCAAGGGTCCACGTATTGTGCTGAATGGTTTTCAGTCATTATCAGGGTAATTGCTAACTTCCTGTTTTCATGTGGTCATGGTCTTTCAGTGGTTTTTGGACCGCATGGCTGATGACAACTGGTGGCCCATGCAGATCCTCATCAAGTGCCCCAATCAGATTGTTCGACAGGTGAGGGCCCCAATCAGATTGTTCGGTACTCACACACACCACACTCACCACACACACACTCTCACACTCTCTGCCCTGTTGTCCCCCATCAGATGTTTCAGAGGCTGTGTATCCACGTCATCCAGAGGCTACGGCCAGTCCACGCCCACCTATACCTACAACCTGGCATGGAGGACGGGTAGGAATGATTGCTTATGTAGAAATCAATCAACCAGCCAATCAATCACTCACAACTGAGAAACAAGTTAATTTGTAAGCTTTATAGCGTAAACAATTGATGGCTTAAACGTAATTTTTTGGGGAGAATATTTCCCTCATTAAACTAGCTTCTGATATCCCATGAGTCGTCTATAACGGGGCTCTTGGGCTGATCATGTTTTGCTGCCGCTAGAGGCGAGGCAGCGTGACATCACCGTGTTGTGTCTGTCATTAGCTGGCTGAGAGAAAGGTGCCACGTGTCACCAAGTTGTCCTAGCACTGTGGGCACTGGGAGTTTTGTGGCACAACATGGAGGGAAATGGTCACCAACTAAAAAAGTTTAGATTGATAAGGTTCTGGATAAACTCAGGGAAAACTCCCAAGTTTAATTCCACTGTATCACCTGGGTCATGTTCATTATGGTACTCAACAGAGAACGTTTCAAAAATGCTTTGCAACAGAAAACGAAAATGGGAGTTCTAGGTAGTCCCTTTCTGTTTCAGTCCATTTTCATCTGTTCGGTACCGAATGAACATGACCTGAGAAGTTGTCTGATGTCACTTCCTGTGTGCGGCCTCCAGGTCTGACGACATGGACGGGCCTGTGGAGGACATCGGCAGCCGCTCGTGCGTGACGCGCTTCGTCAAGACGCTGCTGTCCATCATGGAGCACGGCGTCAAGCCCCACAGCAAACACCTGACCGAGTACTTCGCCTTCCTCTACGAGTTCGCCAAGATGGGAGAGGAGGAGGTGGGTCGTTGATAACACACGTCATTTAATAGGAATATACTCTTGACACTTTTATCCCAAAGGACTTAACTGTGTAAAAACGAGTTCCAAATAACACCCTATTACCGACAGTGTACTACATTTGACCAGAGCCCGCTCTCTGAGTACATACATTTTCAGTATGTTTTCTGTGATTCCTGCAGGGTTTGAACCCCATGACCTTGGTATTACCTCACCAAGATACATGGCTAAAAGTGTTTTTAGAGAACACGGTTTTTGCTAACAGTCTGTTTTTCTCTTTTCTCATTCCTCCAGAGTCAGTTCCTTCTGTCCCTACAAGCCATTTCCATCATGGTGCACTTCTACATGGGCACCAAGGGGCCTGAGAACGTAAGTATACGCTAGGTTGTGTGTGTGTGTGTGTGTGTGTTTCTGTGATGGTGTGTGTAATGACCCGGTCACCCCAGCCCCAGGTGGAGGTGCTGTCTGAGGAGGAGGGAGAAGAGGAGGATGAGGAGGAGGACATCTTGTCCCTGGCGGAAGAGAAGTACCGCCCGGCCGCCTTGGAGAAGATGGTAGCTCTCATCGCCCTGCTGGTGGAACAGTCCCGCTCTGAGAGGTAGGGCACTGCCGGGCAGAGACGGCCACGGCACCATTTGGGACGCAGGAAAGGCATATATGGCACAGGGATTTTACCTGCTACTAGCAAAGTGAGATTAGTCAATGTTACTGAACAAGTTGTGTATCACCCAGAACTAGAAAATTGTTGTGACTAGACAATTTGGTATTGTACATTTGCTGGGTCATAGCTTTGGCGCAGGACAACAGTGTTGGTAATACAGCCCTAAAGTTAGCTATAAATACTACCACATACAGCACCCAATTTATTCGCTGTTGTCACTATCAAATCCTCCCTCTTCTTCGTATGCTTAATTTCACCTTCATTCTAATCTCCTTTTCTCCCTCCGTCTCTCTCCAGACACCTGACTCTGTCCCAGAGTGACATGGCAGCCCTGACCGGGGGGAAAGGTTTCCCCTTCCTCTTCCAGCACATCCGAGACGGCATCAACATCAGGCAGACCTGCAACCTCATCTTCAGCCTGTGTCGCTACAACAACCGCCTGGCCGAGCACGTACGTTTAACACGCACGCACACACAAACAAACACGTCAGCGCTGTTAATGGCAGACCCTGGACGTGACCCCACTCTCCGAGTGTCTCGGAGTTGTTGGAATTTGCAAAAAGCACATTTCCAATT
This sequence comes from Salvelinus fontinalis, assembly GCF_029448725.1. Lineage (NCBI taxonomy): Eukaryota > Metazoa > Chordata > Actinopteri > Salmoniformes > Salmonidae > Salvelinus > Salvelinus fontinalis. The sequence goes on from NC_074667.1 coordinate 10,674,018, forward strand.
TGTATTAATACACACTTTTACATGTTTGAAATAGGACAAATATAAGCACCCACCAAATTATTATTATTATTACATACACAGAGACATCATTTCTCCTGTGTTCTATTCCAGATTGTATCCATGCTCTTCACCTCTATCGCTAAACTGACGCCTGAGGTAAGCACTGATGTGAGAACCTATACTTTTAATACATAATGCTCTCAATCTATAATCCAACTCAATTATTAGTTTGTACAAATCTCAATTTATCCCTTAAATGTTCTCTACTTTCTCTCTCTCTCTCTCGCCGTCCCCTTCTCTCTCTCTCTCTCTCTCTCTCTCTCTCTCTCTCGCCGTCCCCTTCTCTCTCTCTCTCTCGCCGTCCCCTTCTCTCTCTCTCTCGCCGTCCCCTTCTCTCTCTCTCTCTCTCTCTCTCGCCCTCCCCTTCTCTCTCTCTCGCCGTCCCCTTCTCTCTCTCTCTCTCTCTCGCCGTCCCCTTCTCTCTCTCTCTCTCTCTCTCTCTCGCCGTCCCCTTCTCTCTCTCTCTCTCTCTCTCTCGCCGTCCCCTTCTCTCTCTCTCTCTCTCTCGCCGTCCCCTTCTCTCTCTCTCTCTCTCTCGCCGTCCCCTTCTCTCTCTCTCTCTCTCTCGCCGTCCCCTTCTCTCTCTCTCTCGCCGTCCCCTTCTCTCTCTCTCTCGCCGTCCCCTTCTCTCTCTCTCTCGCCGTCCCCTTCTCTCTCTCTCTCGCCGTCCCCTTCTCTCTCTCTCTCTCTCGCCGTCCCCTTCTCTCTCTCTCTCGCCGTCCCCTTCTCTCTCTCTCCGTCCCCTTCTCTCTCTCTCTCGCCGTCCCCTTCTCTCTCTCTCTCGCCGTCCCCTTCTCTCTCTCTCTCGCCGTCCCCTTCTCTCTCTCTCTCGCCGTCCCCTTCTCTCTCTCTCTCGCCGTCCCCTTCTCTCTCTCTCTCGCCGTCCCCTTCTCTCTCTCTCTCGCCTTCCCCTTCTCTCTCTCTCTCGCCATCCCCTTCTCTCTCTCGCTCTCTCTCGCTCTCTCTCTCGCTCTCTCTCTGCCTCTGCATTCCTCTTTTAGGCGGCAAACCCTTTCTTCAAGCTGCTCACCATGCTGATGGAGCTGTCAGGTGGTCCTCCGGGCATGCCTTCCTTCGCCTCATACATACTACAGAGGATCTGGGAGGTACGGTCACACACACTCAAGATAAAATCCAATGTTATTGGTCACATACTTCGTAAACAGCAGGTGTAGACTAACAGTGATCCTTACGGGCCCTTCCCAACAGTTTAGATGGAACAATTATAATAATAGAAGGACTAAATAACGATATTTTGGTGCTGTTAACCCGTGTATATAGCCAAGTCGATGTGCAGGGGTACAAGGTCATTGAGGTAGATATGTACAATGTACATATAGGTAGGGGTCGAGTGACTCGGCAACAGGATAGATAATAAACAGTAGCAGCAGCCTATGTGATGAGTCAAAAGAGTTGGTACAAAAAGGGTCAATGCAGATAGTCCGGGTAGCCATCTAGCAGTTTCCGTACCAAGCGGTGACTCAGCCAGTCAAGATTCTCTCAATGGTGCAGCTGTAGAACTTTGTTGAGAATCTGAGGGCCCATGCCAAATCGTTTCAGCCTCCTGAGGGGCAAGAGGCGTTGTCGCCTTCACGACTGTGCTGGTGTGTGTGGACCATGTTAATTCCTTAGTGAGGAACTTGAAGCTCTCGACCCACGCCACTACAGCCCGTGGATGGGGGCGTGCTCGGCTCTCCGTTTCCTGTAGTCCCTGATCAGCTCCGTTTGTCTTGCCGACACTGCCAGGTCACTAACCCCCCTATAGGCTGTCTTGTCGTCGGTGATCAGGAACTACCACCGTCGTGACGTCAGCGAACTTAATGATGGTGTTGGAGTTAGGCAGTCGTGTGTGAACAGGGATTATAGGAGGGGACTAAGCACGCACCCCTGAGGGGCCCCATTGTTGATGGTCAGCGAAGCGGATGTCTTGTTGCCTACCCTCACCACCTGGGAGCGGCCCGACAGGTTTTCCAGGATCCAGTTGCAAAGGAAGGTGTTCAGTCCCAGGGTCCTTAGCTTAGTGATGGTCTTTGAGGGGGTTCATCAGATTCATTGTTCTTTATCAAGGTACTTCAGTTAAACATCAATGTATCCATCTATTTGTCCTTAATCCACATTATCAAGTTATTTCAGTTGATCTTGATGCCATTGCCAAAAATATTTGTTGTGTGTGTTCTCTCCCAGGTGATAGAGTACAACCCTAGCCAGTGTCTGGACTGGTTAGCGGTGCAGACCCCCAGGAACAAGCTGGCTCACAGCTGGGTGCTGCAGAACATGGAAAACTGGGTGGAGCGCTTCCTACTGGCCCACAACTACCCCCGTGTCCGCACCTGTAAGAACACTTGTGATGTCTTTCTCTGTCTGGAAGTTCTTACTAACTACACTGCAAAAGTATATGGACACCTGCTCGTTGTACATGTCATTCCAAAATCATGGCCAATAATATGGAGTTGGTCTCCCCTTTGCTGCAAAAACAGCCTCTACTCTTCTGGGAACGCTTTCCACTAGATGTTGGAACATTGCTGCGGAGACTTGCTTCCATTCAGCCACGAGCATTAGTGGTGTCGGCCATTGATGTTGGGAGATTAGGCATGGCTCGCAGCGTTCCAATTCATTCCAAACGTGTTCTATGGGGTTGAGGTCAGGGCTCTGTGCAGGCCAGTCAAGTTCTTCCACACCGATCTTGACAAACCATTTCTGTATGGACCTAGCTTTGTGCATGGGGGCATGCTGAAACAGGAAAGGGCCTTCCCAAATTGTTGCCACAAAGTTGGAAGTACGGAATCGTCTAGAATGTAATTGTATGCTGTAACATTAAGCTTTCCCTTCACTGGAACTAAGGGGCCTAACCCGAACCATGAAATACAGCCCCAGACCATTATTCCTCCTCCACCAAACTTTACAGTTGGCACTATGCATTGGGGCAGGTAGCGTTGTCCTGGCATCTGCCAAACCCAGATTAATCCGTTGGACTGCCAGATGATGAATCGTGTTTCATCTCTCCAGAGAACGTGTTTCCTCTGCTCCAGAGTCCAATGGCGACGAGCTTTACACCACTCCACCCGTTGCTTGGCATTGTGCATGGTGATCTTAGTCTTGTGTGTGGTTGCTCGGCCATGGAAACCCATTTTATGAAGTTCCATTAAAAACAGTTATTGTGCTGACGTTGCTTCCAGAGGGCGTTTGGAACTCTGTAGTGAGTGTTGAAACAGAGGACAGACGTTTTTTGCGACCTACGGGCACTCGGTGGTCCTGTTCTGTGAGCTTGTGTGGTCTACCACTTTGCGGTTGAGCCGTTGTTGCTCCTAGACGTTTCCACTTCAAAATAGGGTGCTTTTTGTTCATCATTCTATTTTCCATAGTATCAACGTTCTTATTAAAAAGTGGTGCTGTGCAAGAGTGGCTTTCTTCTCTCCTTCCTGTCTGGTCAGGTTGCCACCGGATACAGGGAGTTAAGAAAAATAAGTGTTTTCTTTCTTTCTTCTGGAATCTTCTGCATACACATTCTCCTCACAGTCCTTATGTAATGATTGCACAGTGAGATCAATGGAAGGTTTCTATAAGTGGGTGAACAATCCAACGCTTGGTGAATTTGGCTTCAGAATTATGGGAAGAACCGAACTCGAAGGATCATAAAGCGACGTCGCTATTGAACTCTGGGCCGCCACAAGCCAGTCATTGTGTGTAGCAGTGATGACCAAGTACATCTTAAATGTATTCAAACTTAAACCTCAGTATAAATGTCCATCGACCAACTTGTTACTGCTTATCAGACACATTTCCACTTGCTGAACACGTACTTCTGAGATGAATGGTGCAGCCTCTTAAGACAACTGTTACATAGTTGCAGTCTAAATTGAGCTGTGGTCTCTCAACCTTTCATTCAACGGAATGAAACAAGAGTATGGTACAAAAGCAGGGGTTTCAGAATAATACCGTTGCCGTCAACAATAACAAAGTTCATTTGAGTAGAGGAGTTGCCCTCACAAGTAAATAAATACAACAGGAAGATGGCGCTGCAACGACGTCTTTGAAAGAAGTCCATAAAGCGAACGTATTAAATAAAGATTTCACTACAACACAACGCCACAGGTATGTGGTGCTTCGACCCCCTGGCCAATCTTGCCTACATCTATCTGATCTTACAGTTGACCGGGGCAGCTCTATCAGGGAAGAAATTTGACCAACTGACTTGTTGGCCCGTCCAACGTTTAAAGTCACTGAGCTGTTCAGTAAGGCCATTCGACTGCCAATGCTTGTCTATGGAGATGAAATGGTTTTATACAGCTGTCAGCAGCGTGTCCACATACTTTTAGATATACAGTGTAGGTTACAAAAGCTCCCCATTAAAACTATGCCCGAAAACAGGTTACAAAAGTGCCCTTTCATCTTGTGTGTTATTTGTTACTCCCTCTCTCGCTTCCATCCCCACCTCTCACAGAGAACCAACCGAGAGCTAGGTACCACTGCACTCATCCCCCATCATTCTCTTCTCGCTCTAGCAAAAGAACGATTGTGTGTAGTTAGCCTGGAAAAATAAAAATGGACAGACATTTAGGCAAACCGCTGCTCTAACTCTTGAGTTCTCCCTCTGTCCCTCTAGCGGCAGCCTACCTCCTGGTCTCCCTGATTCCCAGCAACTCGTTCCGGCAGATGTTCCGCTCCACGCGTTCCCTCCACATCCCCACGCGGGACCTGCCCCTGTCCCCCGACACCACCGTGGTGCTCCACCAGGTACGGTTACACACTGCGATCCTGTCTCCCTGTGTTTTAATAGTGTTGGCTTCTACTCAAGGTACAGACGGACACCGAGCTTGAATAAATCTGCTCAGAGCAGATTTATTCACCCAACTGGATGCGTCAGCAAAATACAACAGGGCCAACGGGGCCGGCGAGCAGGATTAGACGTCCTCCTATGGCTGCAGATTGAGGGCGGCATTTTCTGAGCTAAACTGGCACCAACAAAAACACATAAAACCTCACACAATTCTGCCCTAAAACAATGAAAATTTTTCTCGGCCAGTGGCGTATGGGCTTTTTAGGTGACTGCTGATGCCGCCCTGTGATAAGCAGTGCCCACCTTGTCAAAGACGGGGGGGGGGGGGCGTAAAATATTTTTCTTGTCCATTCCCAGCGTGCTTCTCCAGGGTGCTATTGCAGAGATGCGGCCCTCCATCAACGTTCGGTCAAAAATAAAATCTAACGCAAATCATGTAGCCGATAAAGCATATGGTAGAATGAGTACGTGGCCTTTTCTGTAGTCTACAGGCTGCAGATAAAATTTGGACAATTTATTAAGACGGACACTTTTTACATCATGCAGGTTCCTCTGATCAAACTAAATTGCACCCAATCAAACCAAAAATACTCTGTCACATTAACAAACGACATGTCCTTAACAGGACAGGTCAAAGTAAAATGGACAGTATAGAATCTACTATCACAACTGCTAGTTTCACCCTATTGTCATGATCAGTGTATCTGTACATTTTTGACAAGTTGCGAAAAATTCAAATATTTCCTGTTGTGCAAACACATTGCAAATAGGCTCACGATAACTCCTGATAAAGTTGGGTGGCTGTTATTCGGAGCTTAAATAGCCAAATTGATTAGTCACAGGAATCGCGACTAATAAACCCAATGCAACGGCCTGTTTTACAAATGGTGGGTCTACCACGTGTATGGGTTTTCATAAAATTCCATGGCTGGCAGACATGGTAGGCTGCACCCCAGTAAGCCAGCAGCACACCACCCTGCATCCCACTGAAGGCTTGCTTCTGAAGCTAAGCAGGGTTGGTCCCTGGATGGGAGACCAGATGCTGCTGGAAGTGGTGTTGGAGGGCCAGTAGAGGAGGCACTCTTTCCTCAGGTCTAAAGAAAATAGCAGGGACCCTGCCCTGTGTAAGGTGCCGTCTTTTGGATGGGACATTAAACGGGTGTTGTGACTCTGTGGTCACTAAAGATCCCATGGCACTTATTGTTAGAGTAGGGGTTTTAACCCCGGTGTTCTGGCTAAATTCCCAATCTGGCCCTCATGCCATCACGGCCACCTAATCATCCCCAGCTTACAATTGGCTCATTCATCCCCTGTAACTATTCCCCAGGTCGTTGCTGTAAATGAGAATGTGTTCTCAGTCAACTTACCTGGTAAAATAACGGTAAAATAAAAGCTTGAGCCGACGTCTTTTGGACTTTTTTTTTGTCTCGCCTAATGTTGCAGAAAGGCAAGGACCGACCTTGCGTGCAAGTTACACAAGCATATATATTTATACCCCGACTAGGCAGATTTCCTAAGATAAACAATTAGTTTCTGTTGCTGGGCGGAAACTAGGTCTGTGCCTCTTTGTTGGTGTCCAGAACCTTTTGTGTCTGTGTGAGAGAGCGCGCTGTAGTTAGTGTCGTTGGGGCCCCTCTGGTCCCCCACAGATGTTTCCTCCCTCTTCAACACTTGGTCTCGCATAGTTTCTGAGGTGGAACTCAACATCAAACTTGGCTTAACATCAACCCGACTGTTGCTGTCTTACCTACTTCCTTAGAATGTTAATATACAGCACTCACAGAGTGTGACCTGAGACCGACACTTTGTACGTCCCCTTGCCGCTACAATAACACACAAGCTCCAACAACCTAACCCATAACAAGATTACTACCACTAATGAGATAATTATACCATTTTAAATGGGCTCAGGTCAAACGGTGTCCATCATTAGTGACAACGTTTCGACCAATCAGGTCTCGGCAATAATAACCATTTCCTGGTATTTTCTGATCACCTTCTCAGACTTTGGATGATATCTTCTATTTCGAAGACTTCAAGGACTGATATTTTATTGATACTGGGATTAGTGGATTTAATTTACAACCTATAAAGGAGACTTACTGTATCTTTTAAAGAAATGGTATTGTTCATGTACAACGATTTAGATTGAAGTGTCTGTGTTTCATAGGAGCTGTTTTGACGTTATGTTTATTTTGTATGGAAATTGAAAAATACAGAGTAATAGCTCCAATCTTTTCCTTGGCTCCTGTACCAGGTGTACAACCTGCTTCTGGGCCTGCTGGGCCGGGCCAAGCTGTACGTGGACGCGGCGGTGCATGGGACCACCAAGCTGGTGCAGTACTTCAGCTTCATGACCTACTGTCTCATCTCCAAGACGGAGAAGCTCATGTTCTCCGGTTACTTCATGGACCTGTGGAACCTCTTCCAGGTGAGGGGGGGGGGGGGGTGAAAGGGCTTTGTTTGCGTTGGGAAGAGTTGAATGTGATAAATTGGACTAGCATTATATTTGCATATTATTCATAGAAGTCATTAGAAGTCTGTTTGTGTATTCACTGCACTACACTATAATAAATACAGGTATTTAGTACACCTCAAAGCGTACACTTCAAATAAAAAAAATGAAGCATATTAACTACTTTTAGATTTGTTTGCTTCCTTTTTCTCTTCCTCTGTGGTGTGTTCACCTATACACACCTTACTGAAGAATAACGCGAGTGATGGTAATGAAATAAGTGAGCTGCAGTAAGCACACTTCTCTGATCTTCCTCCATGTTAACCCCCCCCCCCCCCCTCACTCTCTCAGCCCAAGCTGTCTGAACCAGCCATCGCCACTAACCACAACAAACAGGCCCTGCTCTCCTTCTGGCACAACGTGTGTATGGAGTGTCCCGAGAACGTCCGGCTGGTCGTCCAGAACCCCGTGGTCACTAAGAACATCGCCTTCAACTACATCCTGGCCGACCACGACGACCAGGAGGTAGAAATAATAGATATAGCTGCAGAGATACCCTAATTATTAAAAAAATAATATATCTAGCTGCGAGCAGAGGCAACGAGGTCCTAGCAATAGAAACAGTACCACTTGGTCAACCGTTGGGAAGCATGACACTAAAATGGGCAAAGGCGATACCCATCTGAAGCATGATTCTACCTCCAATAGGTGATGAGTTGTGTAGTGCATGTTTGCCACAACAGCTACCATGCTACTGCCACAGACCGCTGTCCATTCCAACTTAATGTTTACCAAATTCCCTGCCCCTACGTCCAACAGTTCAGTAGTTTTAACCTTCGGTGCAAAGAAGCGCCTTCGACTGGCGTAGAGCGGCAGTCTCTGAAACCCAACTTTATCTTCGCTGTTTATCCCAGGAACAAGTGGTAAATGTGAAAATGTTACTAGCAGGAACACAACCGTCAAAGAAAGGTGGGCCAGTCGCTAGAGGCGAGTCTGAACGCCTGCTTTCCCAACAGGTGGTGCTGTTCAACCGGGGCATGCTGCCGGCGTACTACGGCATCCTGAGGATGTGCTGCGAGCAGTCGCCCGCCTTCACCCGCCAGCTGGCCTCGCACCAGAACATCCAGTGGGCCTTCAAGAACCTGACGCCGCACGCCAGCCAGTACCCAGGGGTGGGTGGTCTGACTGACTCTGTCCCTTTGTGTATAATGGGAAGATTCCCTGATTTGACTGGGTGCTGGTGTGTGTTGTCTATCCGTGTGACTGTCAGGCTATCTGTTTTCTCTCTTACTGCCTCACCCCTCTGTTATACTGCCTATGTATATGACCCCATCAGGCATGTGCCCTGTCTAGAAACATCCCATAGGCACTTCATGAAGAGATCAGATGGGTAATAGTGGGGGCTAGGCCTCTGAGATGTTTCTAGATGGCCTCTCTGACTCCTGTATGAGGTTGATTTGAGTTTGTCTCTGTTGAATCTCTGACCACTGTCTGGTGTGTGTTTGTCCCCCTGCAGGCGGTGGAGGAGCTGTTCAACCTGATGCAGCTGTTTGTGGCCCAGCGGTCTGACATGAGGGAGGAGGAGCTGGAGGACGTCAAGCAGTTTAAGAAGACCACCATCAGCTGCTACCTCCGCTGTCTGGACGGCCGCTCCTGCTGGACCACACTCATCAGGTAACACACAGAGAGAGGAGGTCTCGCGCGCGGCAGAGAGAGGAGGTCTCGCGCGCGGCAGAGAGAGGAGGTCTCGCGCGCGGCAGAGAGAGGAGGTCTCGCGCGCGGCAGAGAGAGGAGGTCTCGCGCGCGGCAGAGAGAGGAGGTCTCGCGCGCGGCAGAGAGAGGAGGTCTCGCGCGCGGCAGAGAGAGGAGGTCTCGCGCGCGGCAGAGAGAGGAGGTCTCGCGCGCGGCAGAGAGAGGAGGTCTCGCGCGCGGCAGAGAGAGGAGGTCTCGCGCGCGGCAGAGAGAGGAGGTCTCGCGCGCGGCAGAGAGAGGAGGTCTCGCGCGCGGCAGAGACAGAGAGAGCGAGAGAGAGGAAAACGCACACACAACTAGCGAAGGGAAGAACGTGCTCTCTCACACTTGCCACCAGGGTCATGTTCATAAGGCACCACAAGGAAGAAAAAGGACTGAAACGGGGACTACCTGGAATTGTCCAATAGGACATAATCATTTGTTGCAAAACGTTTTAAAACATTTTCCATTGCATGCCCTAATGAACACGGCCCAGATACAAAGCATCTGCAGAGTTTTAAAATATGAACACACAGCAACTTAACCAGGGAAATGTCTGATGCATTTTTAGAGAATCATATGGGCACTGCCTTTCATTTGAAATGAAAGCTATGTGAACTCCAGTATATGTCTATGATATAATGTATCTGGTGTTTTGTGTCCTCCCTCCCAGTGCCTTCCGTGTGTTATTGGAGAACGATGAGGACCGACTGCTGGTGGTCTTCAACAGAGGACTCATCCTCATGACAGAGGTACGACGAGACATTCTGCACACATTTACTAATTATGGTCATTAGGCTAATATTGAACCATTTATACATTGCGTCATAATTTAGAGTTTTAGGAAAGTGGGGTTGGGGGTAGACTCGTCACATTTCCAAGTCTCGTTCATCACTCGGCTAGCGGAAATCAAGTTTTGGTTGGTGCTAACGGGTTCAAAATGTAAATAATATGAGCGTTTAATGTAGTTTATGTCCAATATAAGAGATTTTAGATCTTTTTTAAAGTTTCTCAAAGTAAAGGGTGTCCATAGAGGTTCATCATGACATCAGCTGTTACATAAATCCTGACCTGTCACTTGACATGCCCCTCCCCCCCTCTCTCTCCATCCTGCAGTCATTCAACACCCTGCAAATGATGTTAGTAGTTTGTGAGAGTTTCTTCATTGTGAACTGTATCCAGTAAAATAATATTTTACTGTAAAATGTAGGAACGTTAAGTGTCAATGTAGGTTTAATTTCAAACAAACCGTTGCCTGTCATTTGACGTGCTCTCGCTCTCTCGCTCTCTCTCCACTTCCTGCAGTCGTTCAACACCCTGCACATGATGTACCACGAGGCCACAGCGTGTCATGTGACGGGGGACCTGGTGGAGCTGCTGTCCATCTTCCTGTCGGTACTCAAGGCCACGCGGCCCTATCTGCAGCGCAAAGGTCAGCGAAAGCTACCCTCCCCCTCCTCTCTGGATGTTGTAACTTTAATGGGTTACAGAGTTCATGTTTACAGTTCATTCATTGTGCTCTATCTCAAGATATTTTATTTGAGTTGTTTTTATTTTTCAGTTACATATGTAAGAGTAAAATTGTATTAGAATTCATGTGATGGAGATTGAGAGAACTATGTATATGTTTCTGTTGTATAAATTAGTATTGGATTACGCTATTGACTGCAAGTACCAGAATGCCTTGCGACAGGAAGTAGTAAAAAAAAAAAGAGAACATGCCAGTTATGTGACAAGTATCCTGGCTTTTGCTAGGAACTTTCTTTTATTGTTTTGTAGAATCTAAAGTGGTAAAATTTGAACAAGTATTATTACTAAAAATAAGCTTTCATGCCACAACCGACGTCCCGGGTCATTACTTTGAAGATATTTATTCTATACTGACCACCTACCTTGTAGCAAAACCTAATTTTCAAGTCAAATGTTCTGTCTCCCATTGACATCAATGCATGACTAATGACTAAGAGAACATTTGACTGAAGTGAAAGTTAGGATTCACCCCCTTGTGAATAAGCCCTGTGTCCTTGCCTTTTTGTTAACTAGAGCTCAATGACTTGCATTTTATTTAAGGACCCTGATGTAAAGTCTCTGTATAACCTCTGTTGTTCTCCTGTAGACGTGAAGCAGGCTCTTATCCAGTGGCAGGAGAGGATCGACTTTGCCCACAAGCTGCTCACCCTCCTCAACTCCTACAGCCCCCCGGAGCTCCGCAACGCCTGCCTGGGTACGAACACACACACACACACCGTTTGGATAATATTTGAACACATTTCCCCTCTAAACTATTCCACATCGTATATACAATAGACCTTTGGAACAATTCCAATCGCTCGATGTGATGTCACTAGTAGTTCCTGTGTATGTCTGTTCCCTCGTCCAGATGTTCTGAAGGAGCTGGTCCTGTTGAGTCCCCATGACTTCCTGCACACGCTGGTGCCCTTCCTGCAGCACAACCACTGCACCTACCACCACAGCAACATCCCTAGTGAGTCCCCCTCCAACTGCTACACTAACAACATATGCACCTCAATTGGGCCGACCAACCAGTGCTCCCGCACATTGGCTAACCGGGCTATCTGCATTGTGTCCCACCACCCGCCAACCCCTCTTTTTACGCTACTGCTACTCTCTGTTCACCATATATGCATAGTCACTTTAACCATACCAACATGTACATACTACCTCAATCAGCCTGACTAACCGGTGTCTGTATATAGCCTTGCTACTCTTATTTTCAAATGTCTTTTTACTGCTGTTTTATTTCTTTACTTACCCACACACACACACACATACCTTTTTTTCGCACTATTGGTTAGAGCCTGTAAATAAGCATTTCACTGTAGGGTCTACACCTGTTGTATTCGGCGCACATGACAAATAAACTTTGATTTGATCATGAGGACCAACACAAGCAATCATGAAAATAATAATGATGATTTAATAATACTACACAGTTCACATATTATATGTAGCAGCATGCTATCCCAAGGACCCTGGCTCTGTCTGTAACCTCCGGCATGCACTAGGAGAACCAGAGTACCAGGGAGTCTGACTGTCCTGGCCTCTCCGTGCCCGAGGCAGTCTCTCAAATGTCCTACAGATATCGAGAAAGAAAATAAACATGCACTTTTTTTATTTTTTTTCAAATCTCCCGTTGACGTAAATGTTGCTGTAGATTTGCGTAAAGACCAGGTAGGATTTGTCCCTCTGTGATTCGTCTGAATGTGACTGTCTCTTTGTGCAGTGTCCTTTGGGCCTTACCTGCCCTGCAGAGAGAACATCAAGCTGATGGGAGGCAAGAACAACATCCGGCCTCCCAGACCTGAACTCAACATGTGCCTCCTGCCTTCCATGGTGGAGACCAGCAAGGTGTGTCTCTCTGAATAGTACCACTGCTTTGTGTCTCTTGGCCGGTTCGTCAGTTTCTTAACATGAAGACCGTCTTTGGCACGAAGCTCATCTTAAGTATTGATGGTAGTTGACAGACCAGTGGTCTTAATGCCGAAGAGGATCTTTGTTTCTGGGTAGATTGTTCTCGATAGCTTACCTGGTGTCTTGTCTTAAGTGAAATCGGTCCTACCTGGTTAAAAGAATGGTTGGGTAAGTGGAAACGGTGCCCGATAGTGCCACAACTGAAGTTTCCTCTGGGGGAAATGACACGGTTTATGTGTACGTGTTTCTTCAGTTCTTCAGTTCAAGGTCTGTTCATTCCGTGTGTATGTTTGCGCTGGTGTGGTCTTGCTGTCGTTGAGAAGGATCATCAACTTCCATCTCTCTCCTCTCTCTCTCTCTCTTTCCTCTCTCTCTCTCCTCCTTTCTCTTTCTCCTCTCTTTCTCCTCTTTCTCCTCTTTCTCTCTTTCCTCTTTCTCTCTTTCCTCTCTTTCTCTCTTTCTCCTCTTTCTCCTCTTTCTCTCTTTCTCTCTTTCTCTCTTTCCTCTTTCTCTCTTTCTCTCTTTCCTCTTTCCTCTTTCCTCTCTTTCTCTCTTTCTCTCTTTCCTCTCTTTCCTCTCTTTTCTCTCTTTCTCTCTTTCCTCTCTTTCTCCTCTCTTTCTCTCTTTCCTCTCTTTCTCCTCTCTTTCTCCTCTCTTCTCTCTCAGGGTAAAGATGAGGTGTATGACCGGATGCTCCAAGACTATTTTCTGTCCTACCACCAGTTCATCCACCTGCTGTGTCGAGTCGCCATCAACTGCGAGAAGTTCACGGAGACCCTTGTCAAACTGAGTAAGTGGGGGTTTGTGTGTGGATGCATTTCTAATGTTTCTATATCTAATGACCTAAGAGGCTGTGTGGTTGTGTATCTGGGGTCTTCAATATGACCATATCTCTCTGACTCCAGGTGTCCTGATAGCGTACGAGGGCTTGCCTCTGCACTTGGCCCTCTTCCCCAAGCTGTGGACGGAGCTTTGCCAGTCTCAGGTAAATAACAGACACTTCCACATACGCACACACTTTAACACACACTTTAACACTCACTCAAATACAGTCACTCACACTATTTCTCTCTCACTTGCAAACACACTTAACACGCATCTAAATCTACAAACACACTTAACACGCATCAAAATCTACAAACACACTAATTGTACATTGTCACTGACCTCTCCTATGCTGTTCTGTAGTCAGCCCTGGCTAAGACGTGTGTGAAGCTTCTGTGCGAGGACCCGGCGTTCGGCGAGTACATCAAGTGCATCCTAATGGATGAGAGGACCTTCCTCAACAACAACATGGCCTACTCCTTCCTCACCTGCTTCCTGCACAAGGTAGCCATCTTGGAGCCATCGCTACCATCCGTTTATTTCAACGCTGACAGCCTCTGCTTTAGCCCGTTTTATAGCCTATCATTTCATTTATGCATCCAATGACGAAGTGCACCCTTTACCAAGGTTTCATGCGTAGCCTGAGTCCCAGATCTGTTTTGCCGTCTTGTCAACTTCAAATGACCCCAATGATGGTGGCAAGACTGCATAATCTGATCTGGGACTCAGGCTAACCCCTTGCTACTTTAAATACCAAGTTGATGTGCCTTGCGAGTGCATGCCCGTAAGTGTGTGTTTGTGTGTCCTCTCTCAGGTCCAGAGCCAGGTGCTGTCAGGCCCCAGCTGCGCCAACCTGATCAGTCTGCTGGTGACCAACCTGCTGAACGAGTACCACAGCCTACAGCCTGAGCTGGCCTCGCACCGCCTGGAGCTGATCAAGACCAGCGGCCTCCTCAACGCTGTCAGTACCCCTTATTCATGCACTGTTCGTGCATTATTCACATTCTGATCATACACTATTAGTGCCTTATTCACATTCTGTTAATGCACTATTTACGTCTTATTCACATTCTGTTAATGCACTATTTACGTCTTATTCACTTTCTGTTAATGCACTATTCACGTCTTATTCACTTTCTGTTAATGCACTATTCACGTCTTATTCACTTTCTGTTAATGCACTATTCACGTCTTATTCACTTTCTGTTAATGCACTATTCACGTCTTATTCACTTTCTGTTAATGCACTATTCACGCCTTATTCACTTTCTGTTAATGCACTATTCAGGCCTTATTCATGCTGTAATCGTTAATTCCATAGTCATGCCTTACTAGATTGTCATTCCCTGTTCAAATGCTATTCTCTACTAAATAATCACTGTTCTTTTGTCCCTCTCCCTCCCTCTCTTCAGGACCTGCGAGCGTTGGCGTTGATGTTGTCCATACACACCCCCCAGGCGATGGACCCAGCTCTGGGTCCGGCCCTGCAGGAGTTGCTGTCCAAGTGTAGCGCCTGTGTGCAGCAACGCAGCGCGCTCGAACAGGAGGCCAAGGACCGCAAGGCCAAAGGTACGACACAGACTCATGCATACAGTATACTGTCACAAACATGAAACATTTAAACGCTTTGATGGTAGTCAAGTGTGGTGTCCCTTTCAGCCTATTGTCACATAATAGTGTAAGCAGATAACAGGGTTGGACTCTGTATCATTTAAACTCGTTGGGAAATGTTGAATTGAAGTTGAAAATGCTAATGCTGGTAGTACCTGTACACAGATGTGAAGGTTAATCACCGGAGTTTCTTCTCTCTCAGCGGAGGAAGAGGGCGCCACCCCAGTGAAGCGCCGGCGGATGAGTAGCGACGACGGCCCTGGGGAGGGCACCAGCGCCGGCACCAGCACCGGGGGTGTGACTGTTTCCGGACCCACCTGCGCTGCCTCCACCTCCTCCTCCCTCCCCCCATGTGTCGAGCTGAAGCCGGAGCACCAGGAGGCACTGACTCCCACCAGCACCTCGGACACAGAGACGAGGGACTCCTCGTCCCTCATCGACCCGGGAACCGAGCACGACCCGCCCTCACCGGATCCTACCGCTGCCACCAGTTGCAGCCAACCCCCAGGGGATGCCTCGCCCAAGGAGGAGAAGATGGAGGCTTCCTCTTCCTCGTCGTCCTCATCATCATCCTCTTCCTCCCTCCCGGAGACGGGAGAGTTGTCGTACGGCGGCAGCGGACAGGGAGGGGAGGAGCCGCAGTCGTCTCAGACTCAGCAGGCAGCCATGGCAGGAGCGGAGGAGGAAGAGAGGAGGGAAGCAACGGCGGCAATGGATGAGACAAAGGAGGAGAGGGAGACGGGCTCTAAGACTTGCGGAGGCTCGGCCGCCCTGGCCTCGGAGGACCTGGCCTTCCCATCTGCCCTGGGGCTAGCAGGAGAGGGGCCAGAGGTCCCAGGGTGCAGTAGCCACGCCCCCTCGCAGGCTCTGACAAACTCGGCCCCGCCTCCGGACACGCTGGAAATGCTCTACAGGACAGTGGAGGCCACTATCGCCGTGGTTACAAAACTATCTGGGAAAGGGCCCTGCTCCGCCTCCTCGTGACATCACCATTATTGCTGTCAGCACCATGAGCCCTTTTAATATCTTTTTTTGTCTGTTATTTCTTTTCTTTAAATGAATTATGCTCTTTTGTTTAACACTTTTCTTTCTCTGTTTTCATCCTTTTGTTTGTCGTTTCCCTTTTCTGTGTGTTGCGTTGGCCTCTGCTGATGTGCTTCTATCGATTGGCTCTTGTGCTCTGGTATGTCACGTGATCTCTCCTCTCCGGCTTCAATGACAGATGGCGCTAGACGGCATGCTCCCAAATGACTAAACATGCTCAGCCGCCGATCCATTGGACGAAAAGATCAAGTTATAAAAAAAACTATAGCACATTTTTTCTAAGGGCAAAAAGAAAGTTTTTTTTAAACTGATTTCTGAGTTCTTTTTGAAGTGATTTATTTGTTTGAGGTTGCTGTAACGGGGAAAGGTTTACAGAAATGTTAGTCTCTTCTGTATGAAATTTAATTTTATTGCATTTTTACTCTGTATAAAATGGTGTCCTCTGTGCCAGTTTTGTACTTTATGAAAGAGGCAAAAGTTGCCTTGCTTTTTTCTGTGGTTAATATCCAAACTAAGTTTACCTGTACATTAAAAAAGAACCACAAGAAACTTGATTCTGTAAAGAATCTTCTCTAGTTGTTGCCTGGCGGTGTATATGAAAACGATATATATATATATATATATATATATAAAACTTTATATATATATATAATGGTGCTTTATTTGACACGATATCTGTGGGTGAAATAAAGCAGACTTGGTGTGACAGTTGGAGCTTTATTTTATTTACTGAAAATACATTCCATATTGTCCTTCTAGCTTCTGGATTTATTCATTTTTTTCT